>NC_060950.1:67621241-67652349 GCF_022045245.1 Lucilia cuprina | reverse complement strand
TAGACTATAGACTAGACTATAGACTAGACTATAGACTAGACTATAGACTAGACTATAGACTAGACTATAGACTAGACTATAGACTAGACTATAGACTAGACTATTCTATACACTAGACTATACACTAGACTATAGACTAGTCTATAGACTAGACTATAGACTAGACTATAGATTAGACTATAGACTAGACTATTTACTAGACTAAAGATGACTTTGCATCTTAAAACATACTTAATACAACATCACATTTCCATTATACAAATTCGTTTGCAACATTTGCATACCGTTCTTAGAACTACAATAAAAAATCTATATCTTTATAATGCTGCAAGTGTTTCTCACATCAGCAGCTCATTTAGACGTGTGGCAAAATGCAGAGAAAAGAAGACGATGATATAAAAAAAATTAAACAGATACTACCAACTACTTTCCCGGCTGCTAATAGCAAATGATTATTTGTGGTATATGTCGGTTGTGTGTATATGTGTTGCATGGTTAGAGGCTAAATATATTGGCATACAACAAGTATCTTTATAAAATATTCACTACACGTACGCATCTATCAATTGTTTTGTTTGCCTTTAGACCGAGTACTAACAGGCCTGTTATGCTTCAACATTACATATGTGTGTATGTTGCAGATAATAGTAGACCTAGAGATCTTTTTTGTTGCACCATCTATTTTAACAACTTATTCATAAACAAAGTACTTTGGCTGTTTATGTCTTATGTTATAAAGCAGTTAGTATCTAAAAGTTGCATCTGTTTTAAAACATTTAACGCACCTACTTTATAACAACAATTCGCTTTACATTCTTTGTTAGTTATTGTTTCCTTTATACAATTTTAAGACGAATTAAAAAGATAAGTTAGTTTTACTTGTGAATTTGTATTTTTTCGTTAAGTTTTTTTTCATTTCATTTACATACCAATATGTCGATTATCGTCAAGAAGAAATTTTATACGTCTAGTACTTATGTAAATTTTGTTTACCTTGTAATTTTCATAACCAAACACGATGTAGAATTTCTTAAGAAACATTTAATATAAAACGTATTGTTAAGAATTTTATTAAAATCTTCTTTCACAAAAATGTAACGTATGCTTTGCACATAAGTTGTAAGTGCCTAAGTTAATTGAGCTCTTATGATTCATTCAGTGGCTCTATAAGTATTAAATGGTAGAATATGTAACACACATAATTAAGACATTTGCTATATGGAAACGTGGACCGATAGTTGTGTAGAATTTCAACCCTCTAGCTCTTTCCGTTCGGACTTTATAGTGCTTTTATTGGACAGAGAGACATACAGACAGACAGACATGACTCGATCATCTCTGAATTTAACAAGGACCCAGTAAATGTATACATTTGTGGGTCTATGATCAATATTTTAATGTGTTATAAACGCAATGGCAAAATCAATATATCCCCTATCTTTTTTGATGGGATATATAGTTCTGTTCTAATTCTGTTCTAGTTCTGTTCTAGTTCTGTTCTAGTTCTGTTCTAGTTCTGTTCTAGTTCTGTTCTAGTTCTGTTCTAGTTCTGTTCTAGTTCTGTTCTAGTTCTGTTCAAGTTCTGTTCTAGTTCTGTTCTAGTTCTGTTCTAGTTATGTTCTAGTTCTGTTCTAGTTCTATTCTAGTTCTGTTCTAGTTCTTTTCTGATTTTGATTGTAGCTCCTAAATATTCGTTACTGCTTTAGACAGTGTGCCATTCTTCTGATCCCTTGTTAAATAATTTTCCACATACAAAATGACTTTGTTGTCGGTTGTATGTTGTTGATGTTTAAATTACAGCCTTAAGGTAATTATATTGTAGATTTATTTCATATGCTTCTGGTATTTACGCAAGATTTTTTTTTCATAATTTTTTTCTATACATGTATATGTATGTTAACATAATGATAAACATTTTTGTTTATGATGTTCGGAAAAGCTAATAATAACAAGGGAATAATAGTTGTTAAATTAAATATAAAATTATTTAAAAAGATATTTAAAATTAAAAACTAATGAGAAGAAAAGATTAAGTGTACATAAGTATATGAATTAAATTAAGAATTATAAAGAATTAGAAAATCTCGAATTACATTTAGATTTTCATTAAATTAATAAAAATTTTTAGTTTATTAAAGTGTTATAAAAAATTATAATAAAATTAACTTTTTTTAAGTTGTGTTTTGTTGTCCACAAAACATATGTTCTATGACAACATTTTGTGGCAGCAAAAAGTGGCAACAGAAAAAATGTAGCAAACAGAAGGAAATTTAAATATTTTTTTTTTGTTTATTATTAATAATTATCACCACATTTGCATAAATTAGCGCAGTAGAGACAAATTCTCCAAAAAAGCGGAAAAAACTAAAGCTGTGGTGTTTGTAACATTTACTTTGTTGTTATTTAAAAACATTGCCATCATGTTTAGAATACAAAATATTAATAATAATAATAAAAATATGAAAACAAAAACAGAAAATGAAAAAAAAAAACAAACTCCCAACAAAATAAGGAATAATAATGACTATAATAATTAATCTCCCTGGAGCAAAATTCATCAAAATTAGTAGGGGGCCAAAACCAACAAAAACCCACAAAACTCAACCAAATGGAAATTATAAAGTTGTTTTTTTTTTCTACGCTTTTTCATTGTGTGTTTAAATATTTGTGTTAAAATTTTAAGCGAAATCTTAATTTTTCATAATTTTATATAGAAGGAGCAAAAAAAATGTATTAAGACAAATATGAAAAAATTATAATTTTTAATAAGTGGCAATGGAGTTTTTGTTGTTGCAAGCAAACAAATGTTGTGGCAGTAATTAGCTGGAATTAGGGAAAAGTGGCGAAAGAGTTTGGTAAGACAAGATAAATAAGGGTTTTAAACAAATGAGACTGAAGTATTTGACAATTTCTCGATTCTACTGCTTTTCCTTGTCAATCACTAGAAGTTGAAATATTACTAACATCGGAGTCCTTATATCAGTTTAAAAATTTTAGCTCTTCCTATTAAATCCCTAATAATTCTCTCAATAACCCCCCACCCTTTCACTTAAATAACTCCCTCTTGTTTAGTCATTATCCCTAGATTTCTTAAAATTATTACTACTAAGCTGATTGTCCATTTAAACGTATTTAAAAACACAGATTTTATTTTCTCTCTTTCTCTTAGGCTTATTATAGATTTTCTTTTATCATTTCGCATTATTATCACTTCTCTTGGTTGTGTTTCATTAAACAATGAGTAAACACTCATATGTACATTGAAAAATATTCTTTTTAAGGATTTTACACAAACACTATGGGGGAAAAAAGCAAGAAAAAACTTAAAACATTTAATCCTTCAAAGAATATTAAAAATGCAAAAAACCCAATTTGGAGACTGAATATTGTAAAAAAAACACAAACAAATATACGAGGGCAGAATAAAAAGTACACTAAAACTGGACATAACTGCTGTTTTGTGTAAAATCTGCAATTTTGTGTAAAATTAACAATTTTATAGTCCAGACTATAGACTGAGCTATAATCCAGACTATAGACTGAGCTATAGACCAGACTATAGACTGAGCTATAGTCCAGACTATAGACTGAGCTATAGTCCAGACTATAGACTGAGCTATAGTCCAGACTATAGACTGAGCTATAGTCCAGACTATAGACTGAGCTATAGTCCAGACTATAGACTGAGCTATAGTCCATACTATAGACTGAGCTATAGTCCAGACTATAGACTGATCTATAGTCCAGACTATAGACTGATCTAAAGTCCAGACTATAGACTGATCTATAGTCCAGACTATAGACTGATCTATAGTCCAGACTATAGACTGATCTATAGTCCAGACTAAAGACTGATCTATAGTCCTGACTATAGACTGATCTATAGTCCAGACTATAGACTGATCTATAGTCCTGACTATAGACTGATCAATAGTCCAGACTATAGACTGATCAATAGTCCAGACTATAGACTGATCTATAGTCCAGACTATAGACTGATCCATAGTCCATACTATAGACTGATCTATAGTCCAGACTATAGGCTGATCTATAGTCCAGATTATAGACTGACCTATAGTCCAGACTATAGACTGATCTATAGTCCAGACTATAGACTGATCTATATCCAGGCTATAGACTGATCTATAGTCCAGACTGTAGACTGATCTATATCCAGGCTATAGACTGATCTATAGTCCAGACTGTAGACTGATCTATACTCCAGAATATAGACTGATCTATATTCCAGACTATAGACTGATCTATAGTCCAGACTATAGACTGATCTTTAGTCCAGACTATGTATAGTTTACACCAGATATTAATCTGCACTCCAGACTAATCTGTAGTCAAGAATACAGACTGATATATAATATGATCTATTATTCGGATTTTTGACTAATCTATAATCCAGATTGATCTAAAGTCCATACTATGGACTAATCTTTTGCTCAGAACTTAGGCTGATCTATTGGGTAGCCTATATACTGATATATAGTCCACACTTGAGACTGATATATAATCCACACTTGGTTATAGTCCAGACTGCAGACTGCTCTATAATCTGAATATATAGGCCAGACAATAGACTGATCGATAGCTTAGACTATAGATCGATCTTGAGTCCAGACTATAAACTGATTTTCAGTCCAAACTATAGTTTATTCTAGAAGCCAGACTATAGAATGTTACTGATGAATAGTCTAGGCAATAGACTGATTTATAGTTCAAATTACAGACTGATCTACATTTCTGGCTACAGTCTAAAATATAGACATTTAGTTAGATTTTAAGTTCCTTTCAGATTGGCCTCGCACAAGAATTTAAAATGGACAAAAATGAAAAACCATAGTAAAGGTATCAACACATCACAACTCATCATATCACATCATATCTGATGATAATTTGGTACATCATTGTAGCAAATGTGTTAATTGACCACATTTCGTACAATTCACAATGCCAATACCACCACCAACAACAACAACAACAAAAACATATCAACATACAAACAAAAAATAGTAGCAGAGCAACAGTAACACCATTATTGCCATTGCCATCATCATTTTCGGTATTGCTGTGGAAGCTAGTGATGACAATAATGATGTTGTGAACGTTGCTGTTGTTGCTGCTGCTGCTGCTGTTAAATCTTGTATTAAATATAGCTCTTGCTGTTGATAATGATGATGATGATGATGCTTTTTGATGATTACCAGTAGCTTTACTTTTTTCACATTTGATTGAGCTTTTCTAGAATTTACGCTAGAGTAAGATGGTGATGGTGTTGTTACTAAAGGGGTCGGTGGAGTTGTTGTATTAAATATATACAGTTATAGATGTGGATTTTGATTCGTATATTCGAATCATCTACACATGATTGAACAATTTCGTATGTTGATGCGGATGTTGTTACTGTTGCTGTTACTGCTGTTATTGTTGTTTTTGTTGCTTTATGTATTTACTCTTATTTATCTGCTTGTGTTGTTACAGCCAGGCAAGTATGAAGACAGACAGACAGACATACAGGACATTTGGGTATTTGTAACTTTTTTGTGTTTGTTTGTGTGTATGTGTGTGTTTATGTTTTTTCCCTGGTGTGAGGGCGTAAATCCTTGCAAACTCAATTAGAAATTCTATTTTTGGCTTTTAACATACGTTTTTCAATATCAATTATCGATGCGATTCAATTTTGCTGTGTTGTTGGTTGTATATTGTGGATGTAGCATGGCATTAGTCCTGCTGCTGTTGTAGGTTTGTTGTTAGTTTTTGTATCTGTTATGTGTGTGTTATATTTACTTGTATGTTTTTTTTTTTGTTGTGTGTGATTTTTTAATCCGTCATTGTAACAAAGATCACAGACAGAATAGAAGTCATCAGCAGTTATAGGAAGTATTTGATGGACATATAGATATTTGATGTTTAACTGTACAGAAAAGGACACAAATGGTTTTATAAGTAAATGAAATAGAATATTTAAACTTTAATGTAATTTAAGGTGGGTTTTTAATACCGAATATTCAAGGTATTCTGGTAGCACAACACATTATGTTTAACATTCAACTTATTTGCTGTACTAAAATATCATTTAATTTTTCTGAAAATTTCTGAGATATTTCTCTCCTTCTGCTAACTTCTCTGGATAAATCGCGTATTTCTAATTTTTCTTGCTACAAATTACAGCTAAAAACTAACACATCATTACCGCCTCCAAAACTGTCATTAATACTGATTAATATGCAAGACATCATCACAAAATCAATAAGCAAAATGACATCAGCATGCTGTTAGTGAAAACTAAAATTGTTGCAACAACAACAAAAGAAACTATTAAAAGCATTCGCCATTAGAATATTTCAAACATCCTAAGGATTACAATTTTAGTGCAAATGTTTGATAAAGCCTTGATGATATTCTTGTTATATGTAAAGCAAATTACTATTGGTTAGATGATAGATGGCGTTTTTTTTTAAGCGGAAACGGATGCTAATGAGCTCAACAACAATGCAGTAACTCAGAGATTTACTAATGAGCATTTTTGCTGCGTAAATTGCCAAAAATACAAGAGTCCTGCTGTAGACCATATTAAGCATTACTAAAGTCACAAAAAGTAAGTTATTTGCTGTTGCTGCTCTTATTACCAAAATGTAATCACGTTTTAAATCCCCTATGCGCATTGTTTACATGTGCGTGTTTTTCAAATTTTTGTAAATTGAATTGATGCTGTTTGATTTTTAGCGTTATAGTGTTTTTTTTCTCTGCAAAAGAGTTTTTTTCTTTTGCTGACTTTCAGTATTTAATTTTGTATAATTTTTTTTTCTTCCTGCTCTGTTTCATATATGAAAACAAAACGTCCTGCTCAACTACACAATATGTTTTGGGTGTGTGTCCAGTTGTGGTTACGATGCAAAAATATACAATTTTATTTTAAACAATAGTCGAATAAAAAGGAACTAAAAACAATTGTTGTATGGTTTTAATGGTGCTTTCCAAAAAAGTGTTGATCATTAACTGTGAGAGACAACAGTGGGTAGCAAAAAAAAAAAAACTCATCAACATTTTGTTAAAGCACAGAAATACAATTCTTTTTATTTAATTTGCTTAACCTATAATTAACATTTTCACTGTAACTTTTAACTGCAACAACAGCACACGTTTCCAAAAACAATTTCAACCTTTTTTTACAAATCTGTTGAATTGTATAAAATAAGCCGATTTGCAACATCAATTGCATACAAAATAAATGAACTTGTTTTGCATACAAAATTAAATTTATAAGTTAAAGGTTTGAACATTTTTCCCAATAAATTTATATTTAAAAATTTGTACTCAAAATTTGTACATTTACTAATTTAAGATGAAAACAATAGATTTAAAATATATTTTAAATAAAAATTACTAATTACATAGTTTGATATATAGTTAAAAATAGTTTACATTATTGAATGATATATTATAGTCTGCACAATAAAATTACAAACTTCACAGACTGATATATAGTTAAAATAGATTATTCTAAAGTCTGGCCTATAATTCAGTTTATAGCGTGGATTATAAATCTGTTTATAGTCAGAATTATAATTTGCCCTACAGAATAGCCTAGAGTAAAGATCAGCCTATAGTCCTGACAAAGGAGCAGCCTATAGTTTGGACTAAAGATCAGCCCATAGTTAGGACTAAAGATTTGCCTATAGTTTAGACTTTAAATCAGCCTATAATCTGATTATGATCTATAGATTATCCTATAGTTCAGCTAAAAACTTGGATTATAGATCAACCTGTAGTCTGGCCTAAATATCAGCCTATATCTGGGCAATAGATCAGCCTATAGTCTGGCTCAAAGATCAGACTGTATTCTAGACTAAAGATCAGTCTATAGTCTGATATATGGATCAGCCTATATACATATAGTATAGACTAAAGATAAGTCTATATTATAGGCTATAAATCTGTCAATAATGTGATCTATAGATCAGGCATTAGATTGGTTTATAGATCAGCCAATAGTCTGATATAGATCAGAATATAGCCTGATATAGATCAGCCAATAGTCTGGAATATATCAGCCCATAATCTTATCTAAAGATCAGCTAATGGCCTGGACTATAGCAGGCAATAGTAAGGTCACATAGAACAGCCAGTAGTATTGACTATATTCAGCCAAGAGTTATGACTACAGTCAGTCTATAGGGTGGACTGAGTGTAAATAGTATATTTTGAAGTAAAGAAAGAGAAAATTCTTTAGAGAAGTTTATAATGAGGAAATAGAAAAAAAATAAGTGAAAAAAAACAAAAAGTAAAAAAACACTCGAGCTGGATCCGCTGCTGGTCTGTACATTGGTATCAGGTATCGTAGAACAGTCTACTGTGTGGACTATAGTTCAGTTAGTTAGTTAGTTAGTTAGTTAGTTAGTTAGTTAGTTAGTTAGTTAGTTAGTTAGTTAGTAAGTTAGTTAGTTAGTTAGTTAGTTAGTTAGTTAGTTAGTTAGTTAGTTAGTTAGTTAGTTAGTTAGTTAGTTACTTAGTTAGTTAGTTAGTTTGTTAGTTCCTTACTTACTTACTTATTTACTTACTTACTTACTTACTTACTTACTTACTTACTCACTTACTTACTTACTTACTTACTTACTTACTTACTTACTTACTTACTTACTTACTTACTTACTTACTTACTTACTTACTTACTTACTTACTTACTTACTTACTTACTTACTTACTTACTTACTTACTTACTTACTTACTTACTTACTTACTTACTTACTTACTTACTTACTTACTTACTTACTTACTTACTTACTTACTTACTTAGTAAGTTAGTTAGTTAGTAAGTTAGTTAGTTAGTTAGTTAGTTAGTTAGTTATTTAGTTAGTTAGTTCCTCATCTCACGACCTCACGACCTCAATCATTGAACTATATATTAGTCTCAAATCTGATGTGTTCCATAGTCTTAACTGTAAATCAATTTACAATCTGATCTGCTGTCTAGACTAAGCTACATTGTTTCGATTGTTTAGTCACTTATTGCCTAAACTATATACCAATATAAATTTAAAAAAAATTTACATGTTAAATCTTAAAATTAGCTTAAAAATACTACGATGCATTTCATTTCGTAAACAAACTCATTATTTTAAAATTCTCAAAAACTTCCTCAACATTTCGTTTATTATCCTTCAACGGCCATGTGGTCTAACTCAATTGTTAGTAAATTAATTTAACCTAAACTATTCCACGACAACTCATTTGAATATTTCCCAAAAACCCAACTACAAAATACTAATAATGTAAACAAAAACCAAAAACAAAATTAAATAAATCTTATTTAAAAATAGCATTTCAAGTAAACAAACACCCAAAAATAAGATGTAAAAACAAATTTGTTGTGACACTAAAATAAAATGTCAATTGATATGAAACAGCAACTAGAAATATGAAACAATTGTTTGCTACACATACAACAATGAATTAGAAAATAAACAAAAAACAAATGTCATTTCACACCATATTTGTTAAACAAATTTCTAATGCACATTTCTTACGTTCCAACTTATGTATGTGTGTTTGGGTTTAGAAAAGAGTAAATTTAAATAGTAAAGGAATTTCCACCTTCATTGTAATGTAAAACTATAACCTAGACATCGATCGATTTTTTTTTTGACATAAACTACATATCTATCAAAAGAAATACTATTATCTTCACCCACCACCAATGTCGCCATTTAAGTCAAAAACACACAAAACATGCAACAATATGTTGTGTTAAATGTAGCAAGGTTTTTTTTCTTGCAGCTTAAGTAAATATAAACAAAATGCATATCACTGCGGCAGCCTTAGTTACGAGTGTTGGAAGAGTCATGATTTAGTTTGGTTTATTATTGAAATACCCAAAGACGCCAGTCGAACAGACAGAGTAATAGACAGTGCTAGTGAAATCCTTTAACATTATTGTCTTTATTTTGATGGTTGTACTTTCTTTGGATTCGATTAATAGCAAAAAGAAAATCAATACAAATGGAAAAGTCATATTGTAACGGCAAGCAACGATTTAGGAGTGCTCTATATTTGTCTATAGTTTGAAGTATAGATCAGTCTATAGGCTAAACAATAGGTCAGTCTTAGTCTGGACTATAGATGAGTCTATAGTCTGGACTATAGATGAGTCTATAGTCTGGACTATAGATCAGTCTATAGTCTGGAATATAATTCAGTCTATAGTCTGGACTATAGACTGACTGGACTTTAGATGAATCTATAGTCTGGACTATAGATCAATCTATAGTATGGACTATATACCAATCTATAGTCTGGACTATATATCAATCTATAGTCTGGACTATAAATCAATCTATAGTCTGGACTATAGATCAATCTATAGTCTGGATTATAGATCAATCTATAGTCTGGACTACAGATCAATCTAAAGTCTGGACTATATATCAATCTATAGTCTGGACTAGATCAATCTATAGTCTGGACTATAGATCTATTGTTTAGACTATAGACTGATCTATAGTCCAGACTATAGTCTAATCTATAGTCCAGACTACAGACTGATCTATAGTCCAGACTACAGACTGATCTATAGCCTGGACTATATATCAATCTATAGTCTGAACTATAGATCAATCTATAGTCTGAACTATAGATCAATCTATAGTCTGGACTATAGATCAATCTATAGTCTGGACTATAAATCAATCTATAGTCTAGACTGTAGATCAATCTATAGTCGGGACTATAGATCAATCTATAGTCTGCACTATAGATCAATATAGATTGATCTATAGTCCAGGCTATAGATCAGTCTGTCGTCTGGACTATAGATAATTCTGTAGTCTGGACTATAGATAATTCTGTAGTCTGGACTATAGATAATTCTGTAGTCTGGACTATAGATAATTCTGTAGTCTGGACTATAGATAATTCTGTAGTCTGGACTATAGATAATTCTGTAGTCTGGACTATAGATTAGACCATAGTCTGGACTATAGATAATTCTGTAGTCTGGACTATAGATAATTCTGTAGTCTGGACTATAGATAATTCTGTAGTCTGGACTATAGATTAGACCATAGTCTGGGCTATATATCAGTCTATAGTCTAAACAGTAGATCAGTCTATAGTCTGGACTATAGATGAGTCTATAGTCTGGACTATAGATCAGTCTATAGTCTGAACTATATATCAGTCCATAGTCTGGACTATGGATCAGTCTATAGTATGGCTATAGATCAGTCTATAGTACGGCTATAGATCAGTCTATAGACTAGACTATAGTTTGGACTATAGATCAATCTATAGTCTGGACTATAGATCAATCTATAGTCTGGACTTTAGATCAATCTATAGTCTGGACTATAGATCAATCTATAGTCTGGACTATAGATCAATCTATAGTCTGGACTATAGGTCAATCTATAGTCTGGACTATAGATCAGTCTTTAGTCTGGACTATAGATCAGTCTACAGTCTGAACTATAAATCAGTCTATAGTCTGGACTATAGATCAGTCTATAGTCTGGACTATAGATCAGTCTATAGTCTGGACTATAGATCAGTCTATAGTCTGGACTATAGATCAGTCTATAGTCTGGACTATAGATCAGTGTATATTCTGGACTATAGATCTGTCTATAGTCTGGACTATAGATACGTTTATAGTCTGGACTATAGTTCAGTCTATTTTCTGGACTATAGATCAGCCTGGCTTGTGGATCTTGTGCATAATCTGTTTGTTAGTTGGCATTTAAAATATAGTTGAATGTGGTGTATTTCGGCCGGCTGTAGAGTACCACAAACATATCAAGTAATTGATCAACAATTTGTCATAAATTTTTAAGTCATTGGTGCCTTTAAAATCTCTTCTGTTTTTAGTTACTTTTCATACAATGATCGCAACGTGTTGCGGCTTATTTGTACATTAAGAATGTATGTGTATTACTGTCTCTTATCATCTGATTGTTCATGGCATTCAGTTATAATAACTATAATTATAACATACCAGCCAGAGGTGTTTATTTATAAATTGATAATTTTATCATTAAATTAACAACAATAAATACTCAATATTTGTTCATGTTTTAGTCGTATTCAAACATTAGTAAGTGCAATAAACCGAGAGGGACTGTATATCTTAAGGAATTCTGTTTGATTTCAATATCTATAGCTGATGTCTTGTTATTGTGGAGGTATGAAATTATTGATAGGTTTTTGTTCTTGGAATGATTATTTTTATCTGCGGTTTGTCTTCTTTCACTTTATGTTTATGTTGTGTGCTTAAGAAAATTCTTTAGATTATCGGAAATGCCTAAATGACGCCAAGAACAACACCAAGAGTTGGGTTCTGATGAGGTGTTGTTGTTAGCATTGAAGGTGTGGGAACTATGCCACAAATTGATTTTTAATCCCTTAATTCTTAGGTGATAAAATAATATTATTTATACATAATTAAGGGTAAAGGTGTTAAAATTAATTTATGATGTCATTCGACTACAAATAAAATTTTCTCACGGAAAAATTTGAATAAAATATGGAATATAATTAGGGGATTGAACAGTTAATATAAAACCTAAAGGTTATTGTACTATGAACGATCAGGAAACATTATCTCAATAGCGCTATAATCACTGTCTTAATAATCCCTCAAGTATTTTTTCAAAATTAAATAGAAAACTTTTTTTGTAATTTCTACTTTTATCCAAACCCGGTGGCGACACAAAACCTTTACCAAAGTCTATACTAACTCTTACTTTCCTTACAACAATGACATTTTCTCATTATTGATCCACAGACATTTGTCATTCTGTACTGCAATATCAATTTAAATTTATAAACTTTAACAAGGTACTAACTGCATAAGTATAATTCATCAGGGTCCAATATTTAGTAACGTGAAACCCATCATTTAACATATATTTATATATGTATGTGTATATATGTATGTGTTAGCTAGCATGAGCACAATTATTCTGAGCCTGCCTTTCAATTCCCCAGTTTAGTCCCCAAAAACAATTTGTATGCATTTTTCTTTAATTTTCTTAATATTTTTCTCAAGAATTACCATGTCATATTAATATTTTAACAGTGTTTATATACAGTGACGTTGTGTTTTTACATTTTCATTTTATTTTTTGCTTCAACTTCTTAGTTTTTTTTTTTTTTTTTGTTCTCCTCTATATTTTTGTTCATATAAAGGCTTGACAACTTGTAACTTTATATGACATTTGCCGCAACAGATAGAATATTTAACGAAACCACACAACAAAAAAATAAAGAATGAATTGTATAAACTCATGTTGGAAAAAAAAAACGAAACTCACACATTTTGACAGTTTAAAGGATCAACAGGGAAGAAGGATGATGATTTGGTACTTTATGTGTTAACATAATACCTATTTTTAGTACTTTTTAGGAGGCTAAAAAGAAAAAACGAACTGTAAATAAACTACAACTGAACTAGGACAGAACTAGAACAGAACTAGAACAGAACTAGAACAGAACTAGAACAGAACTAGAACAGAACTAGAACAGAACTAGAACAGAACTAGAACAGAACTAGAACAGAACTAGAACAGAACTAGAACAGAACTAGAACAGAACTAGAACAGAACTAGAACAGAACTAGAACAGAACTAGAACAGAACTAGAACAGAACTAGAACAGAACTAGAACAGAAATAGAACAGAACTAGAACTGAACTAGATCTGAATTAGAACTTAACTATAAGTGTACTTTTTCTCTAAGACTTGAGCAACCCAAACAAAATCCTATAAAAACTGCATCTCAAAAAGCTCAGGAAAAAAGTGCAAAATGTACAAGCCAAAAAAATTTAGGAGGACAATTCAAAGAATATTTAAGCTGTAAATGGAATTTTTTATAAATGTGTTGTGTTAGTCATTGAAGTTGCTGTTGTTCTCTTGCTGGCAACAAATAGTGACAACTACTACAACAGCAATAACAACATGAACAACAAACAAAGTAAAGCCCAAAATAAAAAAACATTTTTTGTCAATTTTTAGACAGTTACCACTCTACATCTATTTCATTTCATATTATTTCAGTTTTATTTCAATTCTTTCTAGTTGCACTTGTTGGAGAGACCAAAAACCCGCCAACCAACCGACCAAAGTGAAAACATCAGTTGACAACTACACTTCAAAGTAAGTTGACAAAAAAAGAAATAAGAGATCATATAGTATGCCAACATATAGGACAAATATACTATGTATGTAAGGGAACACTTTTATTTAGTGTAGTTTTCCACTTTGCCACTATATAGTAAATTTTTTTTAAATTTATAGAACGACTTGTACCAACTACTGGTACATGCAAAGTATTTTGTTTTTACTAGATTTTTTTTGTTTTTTATTTGCAGTTAGGCAATCTAAATTTTTGTATACTGCCATTTTTATTACTACGTCAACAAGAACTACCAAAATATGTGGTTTTTTGTACCCTACTTGGGTGTATAATATTATGATTAAGTTAAAGTTTCTGATTTATAATTATAGCTTTATTTTTAAGCAGTTACTATAGAAATCGAGTACTAGGTTTTCGTCTAGTACTGTGTGAATGTCGGTGTGCTTTACATCTGCCTTTACGGCATTATTTCACGGTGGTCTTTTTTACCCACTGGGTAGACTTGACAACGGTCTACCATCGCCCCTGAATCCTTCAATGAAGAACTAAGGTTGCAATTTTTCTACATGGATTGAGCCGGTCCATGTACAAGCACTTTGCTGAAGTACTCCAAGTACTAATCTCTGACCATTGCTGCCCTGTTGCTTAACTTCCGAGATGTAAAATATCTCTTCCGTTTACAACCACGCAGATGGGATGGCCTCTGTTTGTTTGACAACAGCACCTAGAGATAAATTTAGTAGTCCGAAATACCCAACAAAATGGATCAGGATCCCTCTTTAATGAACCTATATGTAGGAATTCCAAGTTAATAAATTTCAATAATTGCCAAGACATAGTCGCGTAGCATGTTTCAAAATATCCTGTTGAGGTGGCAACAGCATCGAGAACTTCCCTGAAGAGAAAAAGGCATACTAAATCAGTACTAATCTTCAATATATGGAGACTTTCTCAATCGTTCACCAATTTATCGCATGAATTCCATTCTCATGATCATAAAAATCAGTGTCTCATAACGCGACCGGCGTTCCAAAGTCGATCGGGTTCAGGTAACAAGCATATGCTGCTTTGTTCACAGACCTGTTCGAAGAGAGAATTATCCAACCCATTTGGTATAGGATATATCAGTCCTTAAACCAACATTCTCTCCCCGCGAAGTTGGCTTTAAACCACAGCCACTACGTGAATCCCGAAGGAACCTCAACCAACTGACTGCGGGCAACTAGCAATCCGTAGTACCAGATTATGTTCAACCTCTTTTCAATTTATGCAGGGACTAGGCCAGTCAGTAAATTGTCAACACCAATTTATAGTCCCCGAAGACCACAGGTATTGGTAGCACCTATCAACCCCCTGATTGCAATACACCATGATGTAACACTCATCAGGAATATATGCCCGGGGGCGGTCTAGAACTCACCACCACCTCATTGTGTGTCTTACACGCCGGTGGCAACTTATGTATTTTGAATTTCCGGTCCAGTATACTTGCACTTTGTTCAATATATCTAAACTCTTGCCATAGTAGTCTCATTGAGGAATGACAGGTGTAATGATCAAGCTCAATCCAAAACTTTGCTTTGGATTAACCAAAACCTCCTTTCCTGCGATTTTAGGTTAAACCACAGCCCCTTCGTAGACCCTGAAGAAATCTCAACCAGATTATCTGGAGATCTGGTTAGTATGATATGCCATCATCGGTTTAAAGTCCTGGTAGACTAGAGTTACTATGAGCACCTTTTTACCCCGGGATTGCAATACACAAAGAAGAGGGTCATACTTCAAGAAAAAATGCCCCGGGGGGACTATGTACTGATTACAGAATAGTTAAGAAAGACTTGGTAAAGATATTAAAGATCATATTCTATACTTTTTCAATATCCTGTAGACTTTAAAAACTTCGTCCACTATCTTGTTTAATTGCAATACAATATTTTTCTCTATTTACTGTTTTAGCAATGACAGAAAAATCTAAAGTGCATGTTGTGGGCACATTAACCACTAGTTTATTCTCTCTATATCTATCTCTATAACAAGTTTTTTCTTCTCTCTTTTACATATTTGCAAAATTTAGTATATTCACCCGCTCGTTTAACTTAAGTGTCATTCACAAAAGTTCATTAACTTTAGAGGATTTTGAGTAGATAAAAAACAAAATTTTATTACGATAAAAAATCTTAATTTTACTTAAGCTTACTAGAGAGTAATTCATATACATAATATGGATTTGTAACTGTTGTACTATAAGTTAAACTGCTTAAAATAATGATGGAATTTTTAAATATGTAAAATGTCAAATTAGTAGATGAAATGGTTAGATAATAATAAAACATAATGATTAAATGAATTAGAGAAGAAATCCGTTAAAATATTCATAAGGAATGTAATGTTATTAAGATAGATAAACAGATCATTAATTGATCGAAAGAGAATAGAGATGTAATAGCGTAAAGATCACGAGAAGATTTAGAGAGGAACAAAAGAGGATCAAAACATTTGGTGTAAACAAAGCCAAAAACATCAAGGGGTGAACAAAAGAAGATCATTGATACAGAAATTGGGAAAAATCAACAAGTGAGGAGGGAAAGGCGCGTACAAATTTATATTTGATCGAAAGGAAATTGAGTACAAATTGACATACGATCGGGTAGACATCAATGGAACATCAGCAGAAGATCGAAAAGACTTTTATGAAAATATGTAGTTAGTTTTGAAAGTGATTAAAAAATACAAACAATTTAAAATAAATCAAAACGAGATCAAGGGAAGATCGTCAAAAATTCGGGATGCTGTCGAGAGAAGATTAATAGGAGATCGAATAAAGAAAGGAAGAAATCTAGCAAAGATAAGAAAAAACTAGAAGAAATAGAAACAAAGTCAAGCGGAAATATAGTAAAGATCGAAAAGAGATTAGGAAAATATCAAAAGGAGATCGTTGAAGTATAAAAAATTATTAGATCGATAGATGATCAGAGATCTAGAGAAAATCGGCCGATGATCAGAAGATCTTGAACTGAGATTGAGAGAAAAATAAGATGAGATTTTGAAAATATTGAAACAAAATTGAGAGCAAATCAAAAGTAAATAGGAGATCATAAAAAGATCATCGTTATAAGATTGAGTTAAGATTGGCAAGAAACTGGGATAAGATCGAGAGGAGTTGAGAAGAATTGACAGAAATACAGAAAATTTTTAGAAAGGAGTAAGAAAAGATCAGTTGAAAATTGAGAAAAGATTAAAAATCATGAAGAGATCAATATAAAATCCAGAGTAGATTGAGAAAAAAAAGAAATCTGAATCATATCGAGAGGATCTAAGAAGAGATGGTGAAAATATTAAGAGAGGATAAAGAAAATTTCAGACGAAAAGCGATAGATTATAGAGGGACGATAAAAGATCGTGAATTGGTCAATATCAAATTTAGAATCAGTTAAGAAAAGATCAGAAATATATCGTTAGAAGATAGAGATGAGATTTAAAAGAAATCTGGATTATATTAAGAGTATTTGAGAAGAGATGGGACAGTTGAAAAAAGTATTAAGGGTTGAGATGAAAATTGAGAAGAGATTATAGAGGGACAATAAAATAATAGTAAAGAGATTAATATAAATCTAGGGAAGATTGAGAAGAGATCAGAACAATATAAGACAAAGATGAGCGTCATAAAATCGAATGAACATCGATTATCCGGAGAAGCTAGCGAAAAGATCAGAAATAGATCAGTATAAAGGTAGCGATGATATGTAAAAGAAATATGAATTATATTAAGATGATTTTGAGAAGAGATAGAATAGAGCTGGAGAATATATTAAGAGCGGATTAAGAGAGAATCAGATAAATATCGAGAAGGACTATAGAAGATCATGAAAATATCAATGTTAAATCCGTAGTAGATTGAGAAAAAAAAAGAAAAACATAAATTTAAGATTGACAAGAAATCGAGATCAGATCGAGAGGAGATGTTAAGGAACAGAGATGAAAAAATATTAAGAACGGATTAAGAGAAGATCAGAGTAAAGTAATTCAATAAAATCTGGATCGAGAGTAGCTGAGAAGAGATTGTGCAGAGGTGGAGAAAATATTAAGAGGAAAATATTGAGGAAAATCGAGAAGAGTTTGTAAAGAAACAATTAAAGTTATGTAAACTTGACACAAATTTAAGAGCGTATTAAAAAAAGATCAGAGTAAAGTAATTCGATAAAGTCAGGATCGAGAGGAGTTGAAAAGAGATTGTGCAGAGGTGGAGAAAATAATTAGAGAAAAATATTGAGCAAAATTAAGAAGAGTTTGTAAAGTAACGATAAAAGCTACGTTAACTTAACAAAAAATCCAGCAAAATAAGATGACAAGATGTTGCCTTAATGAAAACAAGGACAATATGACTTTTAATGATATTTTGTTTATAAACTATATCGAAAATTTTTCCAACATACTTAAAACTAAAACAAAGGCTATATTTAGTTAAACTAAATTAGATGTAGTTTTTATTTTTTGCCCTAAAAGTTGTTTAAAGGCAAAGACAAAGTATGCGAAGAGAAAAGTTAGAGTTGAGAAAATCTAAATGAAAACAATTTACTTGACAAAACTAAAACGTTTATCTTTTAGTAGGCAGGCAGGAATAGATTTTTTTCTATTAAGTTTTTAAAAATGAATAGAATTAGAATTATGTATTAAAATAAAACAAATGTTACTAATTAAGATTATGAAAGATTTTGCTGCTTTTGTTACAGAAATATTCTAGTTTTTGTAGGTTAAAGGGTTTTTGGGGAATTATTAAAACTTAAGTGTTAAGGATGTAATTAAAAATTTTAATATTTAAAGAAATTAAAGAAAAATTCTAGAAAGTGGAAACAGTAATAGAAAGAAATAGGTTATGTTGTGTTATAACAAAGGTAATGTTGGGCCACTTAAAGAGTTCCTATATGACTGAGTTGTAAAGTTGTAATTGGCATTTGAACGTCTGTCATCCATTGGTCATGTGACCAACTTAAGTGAAAGTTTCTTTTTTAAAGTCCAGCTTATGTAAAGTTGTTTAAATTGTTTAATTACCCAAGATAATAAAAATATTTCTTTAACGACTTGTAAAGTAATCAAAATAATTGAGAGTTATCAACATGGCGCCCCCAAATCACTGCTATAACCTAATTTTAAAATTTGTACTTGTACTTTCAAAATCTAACTATTTTCAAAAGGCGCTTTGAAAAATTTCTCTAATAAAAATTGACACTTTAATGATGTTTGCCATAAACTCGTCTTGAATTATTTGCTATAACTGTCAAAAGAAAACTAGGTTTACTGCTAAACTGGCGCCTGGTTTTTAAATGAAAACGAAATTTTAACTGTCAAAATTTGACAGTTTAGACTTAAATTATTAATAATTTATAAATTTTATATACAAAATTTTAATTTTCCACCATATAAGGTTAAATTGTCAACAAAATTTGGGAAATTAAAAAAAAACAAATTTAAACTTTTAAACTTAAAAAAAACTTCCAAAATTGGTATAAAAGCTCATGATTTATACCAAAAAAAAAAAAAAAAACAAACTCTATAAACGACCATAATTCATAGTAGTTAGAGGGTTGTCATGATTTTAATGAAAACTACATAATTATTTGTTTAATAATCATTTCTTTTTTTTATTTAATTATTTTGGTTTCGAAAACAAAAGGTGTGTTTTTTTAATTAAAATAAAAAAATCATTTTATTTAATAAATTATGAGCAAGTAAATGAATTGAAAATAAGAGTACAGAAGAATATTTTATAAACATAATACATACATACATATGTATGTATGTATGTATTGTATTTATGAATATTAAACAATGTTTGAAATTCTTTAAATGACATAAACGTAAATGCTATATAGTAAATTACTAAATTGTACGTAAAACATACAATATCCATCCATCATGTAAATTAGAATGAAAACAAGTTAAAATAAAAATACTACAATCGGTTAAGTAGAATCTTATTTACCCTTCCTAGGCACTAAGATACAACTGCGATTTTTGTAGGAAATATGAGTGATCACAGATTTTCACTATTTTCTCGAGTGGAGCGTTATTTAAGGAACTACAGCCGATTTTAAGTTTCTTATATAAAAATCGATTTTTGGTGGGAATGATCACAGATTTTCACTATTTTCTCGATTAGAGCGTTATTTAAGGAACTACAGCCGATTTTAAGTTTCTCATATAAAAATCGATTTTTGGTGGGAAATATGAGTGATCACAGATTTTCACTATTTTCTCGATTAAAGCGTTATTTAAGGAACTACAGCCGATTTTAGGTTTTTCATATAAAAATCGAATTTTGGTGGGAAATATGAGTGATCACAGATTTTCATTATTTTCTCGATTAGAGCGTTATTTAAGGAATTACAGCCGATTTTAAGTTTCTCATATAAAAATCGATTTTTGGTGGGAAATATGAGTGATCACAGATTTTCACTATTTTCTCGATTAGAACGTTATTTAAGGAATTACAGCCGATTTTAAGTTTTTCATATAAAAATCGATTTTTGGTGGGAAATACGAGCGATCACAGATTTTCACTATTTTCTCGATTAGAGCGTTATTTAAGGAATTACAGCCGATTTTAGGTTTTGCATATAAAAATCGATTTTTGGT
Organism: Lucilia cuprina; assembly: GCF_022045245.1. NCBI lineage: Eukaryota > Metazoa > Arthropoda > Insecta > Diptera > Calliphoridae > Lucilia > Lucilia cuprina. The sequence continues at coordinate 67,631,580 of NC_060950.1, read as the reverse complement.
GGGAAATATGAGTGATCACAGATTTTCACTATTTTCTTGATTGGAGCGTTATTTAAGGAATTACAGCCGATTTTAAGTTTCTCATATAAAAATCGATTTTTGGTGGGATATATGAGTGATCACAGATTTTCACTATTTTTTAGATTAGAGCGTTATTTAAGGAACTACAGCCGATTTTAGGTTTTTCATATAAAAATCGATTTTTGGTTGGATATATGAGTGATCACAGATTTTCACTATTTTCTTGATTGGAGCGTTATTTAAGGAATTACAGCCGATTTTAGGTTTTTCATAAAAAAGTCGATTTTTTGTGGGAAATATGAGTGATCACAGATTTTCACTATTTCCTTGATTGGAGCGTTATTTAAGGAATTACAGCCGATTTTAGGTTTTGCATATAAAAATCGATTTTTGGTGGGAAATATGAGTGATCACAGATTTTCACTATTTTCTTGATTGGAGCGTTATTTAAGGAACTACAGCCGATTTTAGGTTTTTCATATAAAAATCGATATTTGGTGGGAAATATGAGTGATCACAGATTTTCACTATTTTCTCGATTGGAGCGTTATTTAAGGAACTACAGCCGATTTTAGGTTTTTCATATAAAAATCGATTTTTGGTGGGAAATATGAGTGATCACAGATTTTCACTATTTTCTTGATTGGAGCGTTATTTAAGGAATTACAGCCGATTTTAAGTTTCTCATATAAAAATCGATTTTTGGTTGGATATATGAGTGATCACAGATTTTCACTATTTTTTATATTAGAGCGTTATTTAAGGAACTACAGCCGATTTTAAGTTTCTTATATAAAAATCGATTTTAGGTGGGAAATATGAGTGATTACAGATTTTCACCATTTTCTTGATTGCAGCGTTATTTAAGGAATTACAGCCGATTTTAGGTTTTTCATATAAAAATCGATTTTTGGTGGGATATATGAGTGATCACAGATGAGTGATTTCACAGATTTCCACTATTTCCTTGATTGGAGCGTTATTTAAGGAATTACAGCCGATTTTAGGTTTTTCATAAAAAAGTCGATTTTTGGTGGGAAATATGAGTGATCACAGATTTTCACTATTTTCTTGATTGGAGCGTTATTTAAGGAATTACAGCCGATTTTACGTTTTTCATATAAAAATCGATTTTTGGTTGGAAATATGAGTGATCAGAGATTTTCAGGAACTACAGCCGATTTTAAGTTTCTCATATAAAAATCGATTTTTGGTGGGAAATATGAGTGATCACAGATTTTCACTATTTCCTTGATTGGAGCGTTATTTAAGGAATTACAGCCGATTTTAGGTGGGAAATATAAGTGATCACAGATTTTCACTATTTTCTTGATTGGAGCGTTATTTAAGGAATTACAGCCGATTTTAGGTTTTTCATATAAAAATCGATTTTTGGTTGGAAATATGAGTGATCAGAGATTTTCACTTTTTCCGTGATTAGAGCGTTATTTAAGGAACTACAGCCGATTTTAAGTTTCTCATATAAAAATCGATTTTTGGTGGGAAATATGAGTGATCACAGATTTTCACTATTTCCTTGATTGGAGCGTTATTTAAGGAATTACAGCCGATTTTAGGTTTTTCATATAAAAATCGATTTTTGGTGGGATATATGAGTGATCAGAGATTTTCACTATTTTCTCGATTGAAGCGTTATTTATGGAACTACAGCCGATTTTAAGTTTTTCATATAAAAATCGATTTTTGGTGGGAAATATGAGTGATCACAGATTTTCATTATTTTCTCGATTAGAGCGTTATTTAAGGAATTACAGCCGATTTTAAGTTTCTCATATAAAAATCGATTTTTGGTGGGATATATGAGTGATCACAGATTTTCACTATTTTCTCGATTAGAGCGTTATTTAAGGAATTACAGCCGATTTTAGGTTTTTCATAAAAAAGTCGATTTTTGGTGGGAAATATGAGTGATCACAGATTTTCATTATTTTCTCGATTAGAGCGTTATTTAAGGAATTACAGCCGATTTTAGGTTTTTCATATAAAAATCGATTTTTGGTGGGAAATATGAATGATCACAGATTTTCATTATTTTCTCGATTAGAGCGTTATTTAAGGAATTACAGCCGTTTTTTGATGCTTCAAAGAAGTTTTTCTCATTTGCTACATAAATTTCAGTTCTTTTGATAGGATATGTTCTTCTGTACCCTTATCTGAGGTTTAATAACTTTTCGGTGAAAACTTCAAAGCTATGGACAAGCTTAACATCTTTACATACATTGAGAAGTGTATTTAAATGAAATATTTATGAAATAATTTATGTTCATTTAAAACAAACATTACGTTTTTGTTTATTTATTTAATTTCTAATAACATATTTATGTGAGAATTTTTCACATTACAATATTACCCATTGAGTAAAAACAGCAAAATGAAGACGATTAGAAAAAATCGAAAATTAATGTTAAACTGTACCATCAAAATTTCAACTTTATAAATTTAGCAAATTTTCGAAAAATTCTTAAAATTTGGTAACTTTGTCCCTCTCCTCCCAATCGGTTAAGCCAATTAGTGAGAGTATGTCTAAATGTATTAAATATTCAAAATAAAGTTGACACTAAACTGGAATATTAATAAACTTCTAGCTACCACAGCCTTCAACTACCGATAGACTCTCTAAACACGAACAAAACAACATCAAGGTTTGTCTATCAACACAATTATGAAGATAAGCTTAGAGCCTAGATATTAGCAGTAATGATCATTAACAGTTTTATATTTATCATTATCATGATTATTGTTATCATCATCAAGCGTATCATCACTACACATAAGTGTTGATTGTTGATTGTTTTGTGTGTGATGTTTCTAGGTTGTTTTCATACTTAATCATTGTTGCAGTTGTTAGTAACAACTACATACTGTGAGAAAAAGCAACAACAACAATAGGTGTCATGTACCTTTAAATGTTGTGCATATGAATTTTCAGTGTTGTTGTTGTTGTTTTTGTTATTGCTGCTTGCATAAATTCAAATTGCTACCGCTTGTGTTTGTCTGTCCTTCCGTATCTCTGTCTGTCTATCCGTCCGTCTGTCTTTCTTAGTTAAAGTGTGCCTTATTCATACCTGTGACTTCATGCCTTTTGTTGCTTTAGCCATGTATGTATGTATTTGTTGTTGTTGTTGTTTTAATATTATTGGTCTGTGTTGTATCCTCTTTTCTAAGAGTTGCATGTGTTTACTTCTTCCTCTTGTTAGTAAATTAATAGTTTTTTTTTTATTATTTTCAAACCTTCAATTTTAGACATTTTTATATTTGTAAGACAACGTTTAGGAGACGTCATAGAAGTCATCAATGATTATAAGACTACTGTCAATGGTTTTGAGGTTTTTATTCTTTTGATTTTTGTCGTGTTGTTGGCGTTGTCTTCTTTTATAATTTCTATTGTAGTTTATGACATCGTAAATGTGTCAAAATTTATAATCAACAATTTATTTAGTTAGAGAATTACTAAACAAAAAGGAACAGTGGGCTGAAAACAAAAATATGTTGACAAATTTGACAAAAACTCTATAGTGATGTGGTTAACTCAGTACTGGTCTCTGATGCCAGTTCTAGTTCTGTTCTAGTTTTGTTCTAGTTCCGTTCTAGTTCTGTTCTAGTTCTGTTCTAGTTCTGTTCTAGTTCTGTTCTAGTTCTGTTCTAGTTCTGTTCTAGTTCTGTTCTAGTTCTGTTCTAGTTCTGTTCTAGTTCTGTTCTAGTTCTGTTCTAGTTCTGTTCTAGTTCTGTTCTAATTCTGTTCTAGTTCTGTTTTAGTTCTGTTCTAGTTATGTTCTAGTTCTATTCTAGTTCTGTTCTAGTTCTGTTCTAGTTCTGTTCTAGTTCTGTTCTAGTTCTAGTTCTGTTCTAGTTCTATTCTAGTTCTGTTCTAGTTCTGTTCTAGTTCTGTTCTAGTTCTATTCTATTCTAGTTCTGTCCTGCAGTCGCCTCTAATTATTGTTAATCCTTAAGTCAACTCGACTCGATTCTGTCTTTCTGTCTGTAGACGTCTCTATATTCTATTCATTAGACGACTAAAAAGAAACTTTTTTAGCAATTTAACAGGTGAATCTTTGGTTCATTTCTTATCCATTTTAGACCCACTGTTTATTAATATTTAATAATTCTCTTAAACAGTCAATCGTTTATTTTTCCAACTCTTTACAAAATTGCATTTAAAACCATAATTTTCAATTATGATTTTCATTTCAAAAGAACAAAGAACAACTTAAAGTTAATAATTTAAAAATAATCATAAATTATAAAATTTAATGATCTTAACTTAATACAAAGTATCTCCCTAACTATCCACTCAAAATTCATAAATACTAAAAAAAAATTTTTTAATTTTTTTCTTATTCATAATATTTCTTTAATAAATATTTTATGACTTGATTTTATAATCACACTTCGTTGTGTATATTTAATTTCATTCATAAAAAGTTTCTTCAGCAATACCTTAAAAATGTTTAAAATCTTTTTTTGTCAGAGGGTTTTAATTTTGTCACCTTTTTTCCAGTTGCTGTCAGTGTTATTAAATTGTTATTTTTTAATGTTAAAAGTCTGTAAAATAGTCGTTAAAATTTTTGTTTTCTGTTTAAAATTTTATTACACTGTTTTTATTGATCTATTGATTTATATATTGTGGCCAGCAATGAATGCAAAATTGTATTTTCTTTTAACACTTTTTGTTAGTAATTTTTATCAACAGTTTTATTACAATTTCATGACCGTAGGAAACTACCGTATTTGCTTTAAAAGTTTCCGTTTAGCAACAAAAACAAGTTTAATGAACTAAGGTAATTTTTGTTGCACTAAAGTAGAGAATTTCCGAACAAGGGCCAGAACAAAAGTGGAATAGAACTAGAACATAACTAGAACACAACTAGAACACAACTAGAACAGAACTAGAACATAAGTAGAACACAACTAGAACAGAACTAAAACATAAGTAGAACACAACTAGAAAAGAACTAGAACACAACTAGAACAGAACTAGAACATAAGTAGAACACAACTAGAACAGAACTAAAACAGAACTAGAACAGAACTAGAACAGAACTAGAACAGAACTAGAATAGAACTAGAATAGAACTAGAACAGAACTAGAACAGAACTAGAACAGAACTAGAACAGAACTAGAACAGAACTAGAACAGAACTAGAACAGAACTAGAACAGAATTAGAACAGAACTAGAACTAGAACAGAACTAGAACAGAACTAGAACAGATCTAGAACAGAACTAGAACTGAACTAGAACAGAACTAAAACATAACTAGAACAGAACTAGAACAGAACTAAAACAGAACTAGAACAGAACTAAAACACAACTGGAACAGAATTAAGATAAAGATAAAAGAGAGCCCTTAGAACAGCCCATGTGTTCACGATAACAGGTTTGAATTACATATGAAAATAACAGGTTTGATTGGTAAGAGGTAAAAAATATCCTTCGGGGCTAGTGTAAGATTCTTTCTCAACGAGTCCTTAGTGTTGGGCAATTGCTCAAATGTGTTCTAAGATTTCTTCCTGACAGTCATAGAATCACCCTAGTTGCGAAGTGGGGTTTCCTAGGATGAATTGATGATATCACAGTGTCCTGTGAATAGTCCTGTTAAAATTCAGCGATCCCTTTTCTTAAGTGATAACAACTTTTGGTATTTGATTAGACGTTTGGTCTATCTAAGCCCTGTTTTTGCTTTGATTCGATCCACAATACGCATGTTTGTTTGACGAAATCTTGTGGGATACTAAAGAATGGTTTAGGGCCGATAAGTGGGCGATGGGCGCCTCTATTTGCTAAGCAATCTACCAGTTCGTTGTCTGATTAGGCGTTTGGTCTGGCTAAGCCCTATTGTTGCTTCGATTCGATCCACAATACGCATCTTTGTTTGACGTAATTTTGTAGGATATTAATGAATGGTTTAGGGCCGATAAGTGGGCGATGGGCGCCACTATTTGCTAAGCAATCTGCCAGTTCGTTGTCTGAATGAAGAACAGAACTTGAACAAATATTAAATATAATGTTGTAAATGTTGTAAAATCCATATTTAATTTCCTTTTGTATAGTAAAGTTCGGTATTAAGCATGTTCAAGTTAATAAAGTAATAAGAACAGGACAGTTCTGTCAACGTAAACATGGTCATATAACAAATGTATCGGTTACAAAGTGATCCATAAAGTCTGTTATATATGTAAGTAAGTATTTGCAAAAATGAACAATATTCACATACAAAATTTATTGATAAAAATTTTTTATAAATATTGTAGAAACATATGAGTAAAACCCTAGTAGACTTTTAAGTTGTTTGTTAAACCACGAAGTAGACCAATATAAAAATGAATGAAATTGTATTTTATTTGCGAAACATTATTAAGATTAATAACAACGCCAACACTACAACTACTCTCAAATAACAACTACTAAAAGACAACTACTTCCATCGTTAACATCCAACAATTTCCGTTTATATTATCATTAATATTATCATTATCATTGGTGCAATTTTTGCTCACTCCAATCACGTAGAAATAAAAATTTGCTTAAAAATGTATTAAAAAAGTAAAATTTATTTCAATGGCATTAACTTTTATTCACTTTATACAAAACGTTAAGTAACATGACTCCAAGACATTAAATGGGCAAAAGAAGTAAAGAAATTTGAAAAAAAAAGTACACAAAAAGTAAGAAATCAAGTAGATATTTACAATACATGACTACAGCAAAATATTGTACATATAGTATGATACACAACAGCGAAGGACGGACGGACGGACGGATAAATAGGGATTGTATGTTCTAGTAACTTTTTGAAAAAATACTTTAACTCCAGCTACTGACTGTTACACCTGCTATAGTCATAAAATTTGTTTTTATTTCATCTGTAAAATTTTCTTATTTCTCTTTTATTCGCGTCAGCTTCAGTTTTTCATTTATTGTGAACTTTGACTACATGTATATTGTATTTTTACGACTACTATAGTGAAAAAATTATACTTCAGTGTTATTTGTGCTCCATTTGTATTTGAAATACTGCCACTATATATATTTTGTACTTTTGCTATAACATCTACATATCCTTAGCTATATCAACAGTACAGTATTTTTACAGGTAAAAGAAATACAAATACAGACATTTTCATATAAATATTTAATTTGAATGCGTTTTCATTTCGTATTCAATACGGTTGGATTCTATGCCGCGTCCGGCCACAGCTCCATTGTATATATTTTTATATTCACTCACACTTTGTTCATAAATTTCTTTGTTTTTCTTTTCTTTCTTCGTTTTTGTTCCTCTTTTTTTATTTTTGTGAAAAGTCTATCAGAAAGGAAAATGAAACGTATAGAAGAAAAAAGAAAATAAATGATATTCAGCATTTATGTGTTTGATACTTTAATGTGATTGTTGTTTTGTTGCTGGCGACGAACGTCGGCTATAACATGTTTGAACTTTGACACTTGCCCATCAAAATGGCAGTAAACACTTTTCACTGCAGGCATGTCCCATACGAACATACGTCTTATGAACGTGAGTTCATTGAAACGAAGAGAATTGTTGTTACATTTATAATCGAAATTTTACTTTACATTGGGTTTCTTTTTCATAAAAGCTTTAGAAAAAGCTTTTGAGGGAAAAATGAAAGCTTTATAAAACAACATCTTAAGTAAAAAGTTGGCGAACAATTTTAGCTTAACAAAAAATCCTTCTAGCATAGAAAGCTTTGTAGTGAAAAAAGCTTTCTACTGAAAAAAGTTTTGGTCAGAAATCAGCTTTTATTAAAAACTAGCTTTTACTGGTAAAAAGCTTTTTTTGTAAAAAAAAATTGGCGAACAATTTTAGCTTCTAACTTAAAAAACTTTGCAGTGAGGAAAGCTTTTTACGGAGAAAACTTTTTGGTCAGAAAACAGCTTTTATCTCAAACAGGCTTTTAATTATTAAAAAGTTTTTAAAAAAGTTTTTTTTTTTTTTTTAAGTTGGCTTAAAATTTTACTCAACAAAAAATGGCGGCAACAAAACAGCTTTTATTAAAAACATGCTGTTACTTATAAAAATGCTTTAAAAAGCTTTTTTGTAAAAAAAATTGATGAACAATTTTAGCTTGAAGAAAAAATCCTTCTAGCATAAAAAACTTTGTAGTTAAGAAAGCTTTTTACAGAAAAAACTTTTTCTAGAAATTACCTTTTATTTAAAACAGGGTTTTAATTATTTAAAAACTTTTTTGGTTTAAAATCCCAGCAACAAAAATGTTCATTTAAAAAAGCTTTTTAGTTAAATGACAAAAAACATTTTATAAGAAACAAAATTATAAAAAACCTTTTTTGTAGTAAATGAAGCTTTTTACAGAAAAAGCTTTTAGGTCAAAAATATGCTTTTGTTAAAAATAAGTTATTTATTAGAAAAAAACATTTTGATAAAGAAATAATATTTTATTAGAAATTTCCATAAAAGCTTTTTTAAAAAACTTAGTTGACAAAAAAAATTTTCTTAAAAAAAAGAAAAGAGCTTTTGATAAAGAAATAAAATTTTATTAAAAATTTCGAAAAAAGCATTCTTGTAGAACAATTTTGTGAACAGCTAAATAAAAGTGCCTTTCTGTGAAGATTTTTTTTAATAAAAAAGCTTTTTAATTAAAAAAATGTTTTAAAATATTTAAACCAATTCAACAAACCAACTTTTTAAAAGAATGAAAGCTTTTTAGTGGAAAAATTTCCTACGTAACAAAAAGCTTTTTATAAGAAAAAAACTTTTTAACGAAAAAGTAAGATAAAAAGCTTTCTATTAAAAAAAAAATTAAATAAAGTTTAAAACGTTTTTGTGTGAAAGAACTTCTGTGCACAAAAAAGCTTTTATGAAAAAAATCTTTTGGGTGAAAAAAAAATCAAGTAAAAAACATTTAAGAGAAAAGGATTTTATGAGAAAAAAGGGCTTTTAACTACAAAAGCTTTTTGTATTTTAGCTAAAAAGTAAAATGAACCTTTTGAACTAAAACAAAATTTTTAACGAAAAAGCTCTTTCTGAATGAGATTTTTTAATGCAAAAAGCTTTTTATTCAGAAAAAGTTTTCGCTAAACTTACGTTTAAAATATAAACAAACTGCCTAACAATTTCACTTTTATTATTCATCCTAAGCTTTTGTTGTAAAAGCTTTTGCTAACGAAGGAATTGTCGACCTATTTTTAAAGTGGACATAACTGCGTCATATTTCGAGAACTACTTCTGTCTGCATGTATCTTGTTTAAAACCTAAAGGCCTGCAAACAAAAAAAAGTATTGTAAACATTTCTTTTTTACATAAATAAACAAATAAAGTTAAATATCATCAGCATTCATACAGTTGGACAAAGTGAGATGATTGAGTACAAAGAATGGCTGAGTATAGTCTTTGTAATCAATACATATGTCGAATTTTGCAACAAACAAGTAAAATACTTAAACACATAAACGAAATGATACAAAAGTTAGTCAAAACAAAAGAAGTTCAAACTTTATAAACGAACTACATATAAAGGAATGCTACAACAGTAACAAACACATTAACATCCGAAGTAAATAAATAAATAAAATAATAAACATGATTAAGAGATACAATTTTTTTTTACAAATAAACATACATACAGACACCAACACAAACACTCAAATAAATTGCAAATATATTTGTGAATCCACTAAATTGAGTGTACAATGAACATAGTATGTGGGAAGGAAATACTAGGCAGGATTGATTTTTATGATGCCCTCAAATATAGTCCTTCCTAAAGAATAACTTTTTACAGTGTCTTCATATTTAACAATGTTCAGCTAGAATTTGAGGATCCTATCACGAGATTATTTTTAACATTTGGAATATTTCACTTTCATGATCAAATTTGGAATGTAATTAACAAAAAGGCAATACTGTGGCTTCTTAAGGATCTATAAAATGTTTTAACTCCATTTTAAACATAGAGTAAATTATATAAAAATTTCGCTTAAAGTAAAGAAACACTTAGCAGCAGTACAATGGCCAAATAAATAATTTATTTAATGTACATGTAGGGACTGATAAACTTATTAGTTTTTATTGTAAATTGCTACGAAAAAAGTGGCATACACAATCAGTCATGGAGTTGGTCGACCTACGTTACAGTTAATAAATCTTACTCAAAACAATTTTAAACGATATCCACATAACGGTTATCCCAGTATAAATCACACAGACAAGATACACTAGACTATATACTAGACTATAGACTAGACTATAGACTAGACTATAGACTATACTATAGACTATACTATAGACTAGACTATAGACTAGACTATAGACTAGACTATAG
>NC_060950.1:67618813-67621141 GCF_022045245.1 Lucilia cuprina | reverse complement strand
AACTGAACTAGAACTGAACTAGAATTGAACTAGAACTGAACTAGAACTAGAACTGAACTAGAACTGAACTAGAACTGAACTAGAACTGAACTAGAACTGAACTAGAACGGAACTGGAAATGAACTAGAACTAAATTAGAACTGAACTAGTTCCCTAGTTAATTAGTGAATTAGTTAGTTAATATTTGAAATTCTGTTGGAAATGCTGCGTAGACCTTTTGGTCTGCTTATCATCTTCATTATGAGTAAACGTTTCGGAATGAGATAATATCTTTGAACGCTTGTTTAGCTACGATGTTGTCAGTTATTGCTGTTGTTTTGATAAAAGTATCTATGAATCTATTATCTTTTATCTGCATATATTTACAACATTTACTGGAGTATTAAGAAAAGATGCTGCTGGTTGATGCTGCTGTTGCTCGATGATGCTTAGTTATATAAGCAATAATGATAACAGCAACAATGTTAATAAGACAAGAAAATATGCCAATAAATAAGATTTATAAGAAAGACAACTTAACTTGATAAGAGATTTTTTTGAAATAGCAAAACAAAAACATTGAAAATATCTATTAGTTATAGTTAGTGATGTAACAATATTATTCACTTATAAGTAGTTGGGTTATAAAAAAAGTATTTAAAATTTACCTTTTTTCATTAGCAGGTCTTTTTATCTCTATCTATTTAAATATTTTGTTAAAATTTAACAAAATTTAATTAATTGCTTAAGACCTTTTTAAAGTTATGTTAGTTTTTAATTGCTTTATTAAAAAATATTTTTTACTTTTTATTTCATTGTCATTATGAAAAAAATCATTAACATGTTGAAAGCTTTTCTGAATTTCAAACAGGTCACTTCGTTATCTCGTTTCATACAAAGCAGTTACTTTGTTCGAAAATGTTTAAATACAAGTAGTCAAGTTGGATATAAAAACAAACATAAGTCTTAAATTTGTATTAATACCCTATATTAGGCAATAAGGTTATAATGAAGATGTAAATGATAACTAGTAGGAGTAACTTTAAAAGTCAGACCTTGCTAAACGAAGGGTCTAAACTATAGCACTAGGAGGAGTAACAATCATAAATGCAAACCTAAAGAGGCGCAGAATAAACATCCGCTGTAGGATATCATTGGATCGAATATGCCGTTTTATTAACTCTTTTCCTCATCTTGTCTTTTGGCAAATTTTTGTGTGAAGTGCTAAATAACATGCTCTTGATTGTTTTAAACACTTTGTTGTGGTTGTCTTACTGGCGCTTTAAATCACTTATTTGTTGTTTTTATGCGGAAAACATACAAAAACAATTTAAATGCAAAAATATCTCCTCGTCATCATCACCAGCAGCCGCTTGTTCATCTTGATCTTGCATAAACGGCTTATGCTGCTGCACTTTAAAATGGATCGTGTTGTAGTTGTCGTTTTTTTAACATAATTTTTGATTTACATTTTTTAAAGTTTTAATTTTTTTTAAATATTTTTTCTTAAATATCTTGTTTAAGGGGGGGCTCTTAACAAAACAAAGCCCTCAAGTGACGTACGTATGTATGTATATACAGTAAGATGTGCCTACAACAGGAGTGTTGTTTTCAAACTTGTTGCCATAATTTTATTGTTTGTCTTTTAACATCATTTTAAGATGTTGTTTGGTTTTTTTTTGTATTCCAATTTCTGTGTTTGTTGCTGATTATTTTGAGTTGTTTTTCTGCTGTTGTTGGAAATTTTGTTCCATTTGGCTTTTTACTTGTTAAACTCTGTTGTAGTTGTTTTTTTTCAAATTTGCTTTTATTCTGTTTCATGTAGCCAACATTTTCGCTAATTGAATTGAACTTTTTTTGTGTTGAATTCTTTTGTTATTTTTTTTAATTTCATTTAAATTGCACAGTGATTCATAAAAATTATAAGAGAGTTGAATATTAAAAACAAAATCGTAAAAAGTTTTAACTCAATTATGCATAAAAATTATCGAAAATTTTAAATTAAAAGGCCCACTGTTGTCAATTGTAGTTTAATAAATATTAATTTATTGCGTGCAAACTGCTCATAATTCAGGGTTTTATACTAAAGACTTAAAAAAGCGTATCTGTGTGCGGTTAATTTTGATCAGATTTTATGCGAATGAGAGGGTGTTTTAAGTTCATCAAACTTTATAAGCAGCAAGACTTTTTAATTTTAAATTTTGTGTAAAATTTAGTCTAGATTAAATCTATAGTCTAATATAGTCTATAGTCTTGTCTATAGTCTAGTCTATAGTCTAGTCTATAGTCTAGTCTATAGTCTAGTCTATAGTCTAGTCTATAGTCTAGTCTATAGTCTTGTCTATAGTC
>NC_060950.1:67617115-67618713 GCF_022045245.1 Lucilia cuprina | reverse complement strand
TAGATAGATAGATAGATAGATAGATAGATAGATAGATAGATAGATAGATAGATAGATAGATAGATAGATAGATAGATAGATAGATAGATAGATAGATAGATAGATGGGCAGATCATGTTATCTCATGTACATATTTTTCTCTGAGTGTATTTCACCATTAAGTACCCTTGATTTCCTAACTTCAATGTCAACCTTTTACACTGAGCTATATTCCATGGTGAGAAAAAGCTTTTTGTTCTTTGTCGTCTTCTTCGTCATCACCATCCTCATTCTTGTGGTCGCGCCTCATTGATTTTACGCCGTGTCTTTTGAGGAAGTATGTCTTTGTTGTTGACGACATATCGGCGTCATTCCTGTTTGTCGTTCGGTAATGGTGCTGCTATATTTTGAAGACGCTTTCGTTTTAGTTGCTGTTACAGTTGTTGAAAATGTTGATAATGATGATGATTTGACTTGTTCTCAAAATTGTTTAATGTTTGTGGTTATTCGACTCTGCTACATGTTTTATAAAATATTTAACATATTTTTTTGTGTCTGTCTGTCTTTCTCTTTCTTTATAGATAACTTTTATACATGTAAATACGTGTAATTTGTCATAAGTAGTTTGATTGACATGATGTTATACAGACATACGAACGTACATAGATGTCTGTTAAATTTTACTATTACTAGTACTTTGCTAAAGTATGTGTGTTTGTAAAAGTTGAGATTTGTTAGGTATTTTCAAATATTCGGTAGTGATCTGTTTGTATATACTTACGTATATGGGTGTGGGTTTCATTTGTTTGGCTGATTTGTTAATGTGATTTTAGTATTTCGGGCATGTAATCAATGTTTTTATGCTTAAGACGGCTCATTAACCATGTGTAAATATTTTGGTGGGTATTAAAGCTGGAATGTTTTAATTAATGATGAGCGGAAAATGGGAAAATTTAATAAAACAAAATGATTTTATAATACATTTTGATTCCTTAAAAGTTGTTTTTAGAATAGTTTTTGAATAGCGTAAGACTTCGAATTTTTTACCATTTTATTAAGAATGGATTATAGTGTAAATGATAGAAAACATTTACACTATTATCCACTCATTTACAATTTTCTTAAAAATTTCACATAAAATCAGGGTATTTACGTTAAGCAATCCTTTTTCATGTGTCAATTAATATTGTAATTGTTTTGTTTTTTTTTTCTGTATTAATTTTTCATTTAACATCTTGCAAAGTTGCTAATAAACAAATTTTAATTGCTGCTCTGTTACTTTTGCCACATAATTAAAAAAGAAAACTTGGCGCCACAAAGTAATCACATTGCCACGAAATAATTTATAGTATTTCTTGTGTTGCATTCAAAAACAGCAGGCCATCGTCAAAATATGATTTGGGTTTTCTTTTAACATGAAAAAAATTACACAACAATGCGAAAAAAGTTTACATAAATATAAGCAAAATTTCGCGAAAGTGCAAGTCAAGTGAGTTCAGACTATAGACTAGAGACTAGACTATAGACTAGACTATAGACTAGACTATAGACTAGACTATAGACTAGACTATAGACTAGACTATAGACTAGACTATAGATTAGACTATAGACTAGACTAT
>NC_060950.1:67614200-67617015 GCF_022045245.1 Lucilia cuprina | reverse complement strand
GACTAGACTATAGACTAGACTATAGACTAGACTATAGACTAGACTATAGACTAGACTATAGACTAGACTATAGACTAGACTATAGACTAGACATTATTACTGCTATTTTAGTGAGTACATCCTGTAGATCACTTACAACTCACTTACAAACTCCTCTAACAATCTAAACTTTATAGTGTAAAATAAATTCTTTAACATCCCTCAAAAACAAAATTAAACAATATTTCCTCTTTTCATTTGTTTATTTATATACTTTTATTGTTGTTTATCGTAATTCTTTATTATTTTTTCTTTTTTGCTTCCCTTGAATGTTGTATTTTCTTTATTTGCAACTATTATTTCTTATTTCACTACAATTTGGTCATTCATCTATGGTACAACGTTCATTTCATATGAATATTTTATGCCACAAATACAAGGCTGCTGCTTGATGGCTTGCAACTACTACAGGGAGTACCTATATTAGTCATGGGGAAACTGAAACATGTATGAAGTAAATTTTTACAAATATGTATCTTTGTATGGGAAATGAACTCTGTGCATTGTCTTTTCGAGCCAACTTTATAGTATATTTGTGTAAATTTATGTTATCAAAAGGTAAAACTTCGTACCAGGTTTCTTGTTGTTGTAAATAATTTAACACTATTTTGAAAACAAGTAAGAATATTTTTATTTATTTATTTTTTGTTTTTATTCAGACTCAGTCGTAGGATACTTTTAGGGTGTTCAAATGAATAATGGAAAATAGCTTTTTGTTATACAATTGTTACACTTTTATTTTTATTTTGTTAGATGTAAAGTTTACAAATAATAATGTTAGAGAGAAATAGATAAACTTTTTAATCCGCAACAACAAGAGTCCTTGTACGACCTACAATTTTAAATCCATTACTGAAGGATTTGAAGTTGATTTAGAGGGTAGGGTTAGAGTAGCATTGAGTAGATTATCGCAGAGTTAGAGTAGAGTAGAGTAAAGTTAGAGTGGAGTTAGAGTAGAGTTGGAGTAGAGTTAGAGTAGAGTTGGAGTAGAGTTAGAGTAGAGTGGGAGTAGAGTTGGAGTAGAGTTAGAGTAGAGTTAGAGTAGAGTTAGAGTAGTGTCAGAGTAGAGTTAGAGTAGAGTTAGAGTAGAGTTAGAGTAGAGTTAGAGTAGAGTTAGAGTAGAGTTAGAGTAGAGTTAGAGTAGAGTTAGAGTTAGAGTTAGAGTAGAGTAGAGTTAGAGTAGAGTTAGAGTAGAGTTAGAGTAGAGTTAGAGTAGAGTTAGAGTAGAGTTAGAGTAGAGTTAGAGTAGAGTTAGAGTAGAGTTAGAGTAGAGTTAGAGTAGAGTTAGAGTAGAGTTAGAGTAGAGTTAGAGTAGAGTTAGAGTAGAGTTAGAGTAGAGTTAGAGTAGAGTTAGAGTAGAGTTAGAGTAGAGTTAGAGTAGAGTTAGAGTAGAGTTAGAGTAGAGTCAGAGAAAAGTAAGAGTAGAGTTAGAGTAGAGCCAGAGAAAAGTAAGAGTAGAGTTAGAGAAGAGTCAAAACACAATAATAGTAGAATTTCATCAGAGTTAAAGTAATAGATTCACTATATAATCTTTCCTGTTTAATTTCCTTGTATATTGTTTACAAAAACACTTTATTTGTCCAACTTAAATCACGAACACTGCAATTCCTTAAAAAACTATTTAAAGATTTGTTGTTGCATAATGTTGCCATCATCCTTTCTGTCTTTGACAATTTGCTCATCAGACCATAAACTGTATTACCTCTACAATGCTTGTCGACACTAGAAGTTGAAACAACTTGTCTTGTCTAAATCAAGGTGTACATTTGCAGAATTGCATCTAATTAGTATCATTTCCAATTGGGTCAACTTTTAATTTGCTGTTGCTGTCTTTAGTTTACATTCAGCACCTTATCACTTTAACGAAATTCATCTATATCTGTTGAATGCATTTTCTATTAATTAATCACTAGTTGAAGACATCCGCAAACCAGTATAGAACACAACAACAACACATCGTCTTATAATGCCAACTTTTGTTAAACATTCTACCTAGACGAGGAAAACCGGTATAATAATCACTGTTCGATTGTGGACTCCTTTAAGTTTTCTTTGATTTTAACACGCTTACGCTTTGCTAACCATATAATTAACGCAAACATTAAACAGAGTTGCTGTGTAATAACATGGCTCACAACGACATTCATACGTAAGGCAGTCAGTCCATCGTACACACTTACCGATTACAAATGTTTGAAATTAAGTTTTGCATTCAATTGCTGATGATGATGGGGTATGAGTTGGTATTTGTTGTATGTGGCATGTTTTAAAGTCACAAACTAATACCAGCCATATTAGTGTTGCTGTTGCTTGTCTTGTGTTAAATATGCTTCATTGATTTTTGTTGTTAATGCGTTTCACGGTATAAAATACATACAAATTGTATGCATTTCCTTTTGTGTAAAACATTTACATGTGTTACTCTGTTTTTTTTTTTTGTGATAAACCACGCAAAACAGAAAAAGTAAACGACAGCTACAAGAACATACAACAGCAACGAATTCTTCATCAAAGATGATGTCAGAAATATTGAAATTATTGCTTGATATAAAACAGTCCACTAGTTATACACTCGAGATTTTGATGACATGAGACCTTTAAAAATTTTTAATTTTAAACAAAATTATAAATTTAATACCAAATTGTAAATTAGTTTGTTAGATAGTTGGATAGGTTGATAGATAGATAGATAGATAGATAGATAGATAGATAGATAGATAGATAGATAGATAGATAGATAGATAGATAGATAGATAGATAGATAGATAGATAGATA
>NC_060950.1:67612595-67614100 GCF_022045245.1 Lucilia cuprina | reverse complement strand
ACTAGAACTGAACTAGAACTGAACTAGAACTGAACTAGAACTGAACTAGAACTGAACTAGAACTGAACTAGAACTGAACTAGAACTGAGCTTGAACTGAACTAGAACTAAACTAGAACTGAACTAAAACTGAACTACAACTGAACTAGAACTGATCTAAATCTGAACTACAATTAAAGCCTAACAAGAACTGAAGTAGAATTTTCCTTGTTGGATTTTTTTAATATATTTAAAAAAAAATAAAATATTACAGCCTTCTAAATTCGTTACAATTTCCCTTTCACTTAACTTAATATATGGCTTCTCTATTTTTATATTGATATAAATGTTTAAATCGTGACTGAGTTTTTTTTCATATCGTACTTATTTTTGTGAACTCGTAGATGTGGTGTTAAACTTTATTCAATAAATTTTATATGAACCAATTTGAAAATAACTTTTTTTGTTCCCAGTTTGAATTGCTTTTATTTTCAACAAATTTCTCAGAATTCATTTGTATGTAGTGAGAATTTTTATTGAAAATATGTGTATGAAAGAAACAGGCAGACAGATAGTTGTAGGGACGTTTATACTACTATATGAAGTTTTAAAATGTAAGTATTATCTGAGCAACAAAAGAATGTTTTAAATTAAACTCATTGCTGGGATTTTTGTTTTTATTTCGAAATTTTTTTGTATGTTTTTTTTATTTATGCATTGCGTGCGAAATTTTGAAATCAAATTTAAAAGAAATGTTTACAACAAATAAGTAAATGATTCATAAACATAGTTGTTGATGATTTATAATAAAAAAATATGTTCTAAGAAAATGAGAAAGTTTAATATCCGTCACTTAATTCAGTGGTCAGATATACAATGATTAGAAGATTCAAATCTTCATTGGAAACAGTCACCTCTATTCTGGTAGGAATCACATAAAAACTAGTAAAGACCCAATTTCTTTGTCAGTTACCTTTCGTCCTGAGTGTGTGTTACAGCAACTGTCTTCAAATTCATAATGACAAATCTCAATACGTTTTATAAACTTTTTCCTAAATTAATACAGCTATCAACATTCAACAATTAACTAGTGTCAATGAGCTTTAAACATCTGCTTCATAACATCCTAATATCTTGAGATTTATTGACTTTATAATAAGACTACAACATTAGTTTCAAAAAGAATTTACATTTCACTGAGTAAAATGCAAATATTTTCATTATTTTTATACTTAATGTATGACACCTACACCTGATAGGATTTGCTAATAAAATCAACAGATCTGCATAGTATCAAAAAAACACTTGACAGTTAGACAGCTTCAATAAAGAAAGAACTAAAAGAAAAACTTGACATTACTACACCATTTCTCACTAGAATTGAATTACAACTTTAATCGATTTAAACTAGAAGTGAATTAGAACTGAACTAGAACTGAACTAGAACTTAACTAGAACTGAACTAGAACTGAACTAGAACTGAACCAGAACTGAACTAGAACTGAACTAGAACTGAACTAGAACTGA
>NC_060950.1:67599238-67612495 GCF_022045245.1 Lucilia cuprina | reverse complement strand
AGTTCTAGTTCAGTTCTAGTTCAGTTCTAGTTCAGTTCTAGTTCAGTTCTAGTTCAGTTCTAGTTCAGTTCTAGTTCAGTTCTAGTTCAGTTCTAGCTCATTTCTAGTCTAGTTCTAGTTTAGTTCTAGTTCAGTTCTAGTTCAGTTCTAGTAAACTTTTTCCAATAGCTTGTTTTAAAATAAACTTTATTGCTTTCAATTATATACAGTTATATATTTTTAATTTCTGCAAAATCCCAAGATCCCATTATAATCATTATGCAATTAACTGAGCATGCGCACATATTTTATCAATTACTTAAATGAAGGAAAAGCAAAAAATTTTATTTATGTTTTTAAAATGATTTCAAAACAATTTATATGTCGGTTCCTGTAGTTGCAATTTTTTATTGAAAAAAAAAAACTACAGACGATGAAAACCTTTTGCACAACATTAAAATAGGTTAAAGTCTTTAATAAAATAACGAAAAACAATCACTTAAATTCATAAAACTTCGACGGCATGGCACAACAAGATCATCAGCTACCAAAATCTTTTTTGACTGATTAAACATGGAATATAAATTTTCTTAAGCAATGTGCAGAGAAGAGTAAAATGTTTTTTTTTTTCAAAATTGCTATAAAATTCATTCCGATTTTCTGGGTAGATATTTATTTATTTGTGTAAGAGAGTATGTGTTTCAGCAATTTAAACATACTAACATTTTGTTGAAAATTTTAAACAAAAATATAAAACAATTTATTAAGAATCGTGCGAATGTTTATTTACAACCATCTGAGCAATGGCAGGACTGAGCTGAAGACAAGAAGACAAACGGATAGACAGACACAGATAGTCAGACCAGCGTTACAGATAAAGCAGACATGGATTGGAACATTTTTAAACTAAACAGACACTAAACCAGCAGGATAAGTGCCAAGTGCAACGAAGCAGCATTCAAAACCTGCAACAACAACAAGTAAAAATAAGAAAAAACTTTGTACCACAACTGACAAACCATTTATTGTATTTTGAATTAAAATAAAAAAAAGAACTGAAAAAAATATGATGAGTTACAGTGCATCATCTCATGGTATTTGCAGACACATCAAACAAACATTTGCCACAAAAAACTATGTGAAGGGACAGACAAAAGGATGGACTACAAAAAATTTATATAGACAAAAAATTTAAGTAAAATTATATTAATTCTGTATGATTTTTTTGCAAGTAGTTAAGGCTTTTAAACGAATTATTGTATTTAGTTGGAAGCTGGTTAAATTGAGAGGGCGTAAAATTCAATATGAAAATTATGAGCTCATATTTATACCCTACAACATTTTAGTGGGGAGGGTGTATTGGGTTTCTGCTGATGTTTGTAACATACAAACATATTCGTAACATACAAACCATATATACCAATCGGCTTAGAATCATTTTCTGAGTCGATTAAGCTATGTCCGTCCGTCCGGATAGCTGGATATCCATGTCAACTTTGTACGCTAGGTACAGGCCGCAATTTTCAAGATAATTCGTTGATATTTGGCACACACGTTTCTTTTGGCCCAAGGACAAAGCCTATTGAAAATGGTTAAAATCGGTCAATTATTTCAACTATCCCCCATACAAGCGTATCCACAAATACGGCCTTTGGGCTTATAATTTTTTGCCAATAAAATACTGTAATGATTGTAAATTCTGAACTAGAACTGAACTAGAACTGAACTAGAACTGAACTAGAACTGAACTAGAACTGAACTAGAACTGAACTAGAACTGAACTAGAACTGAACTAGAACTGAACTAGAACTGAACTAGAACTGAACTAGAACTGAACTAGAACTGAACTAGAACTGAACTAGAACTGAACTAGAACTGAACTAGAACTGAATTAGAACTGAACTAGAACTGAACTAGAACTGAACTAGAACTGAACTAGAACTGAACTAGAACTGAACTAGAACTGAACTAGAACTGAACTAGAACTGAACTAGAACTGAACTAGAACTGAACTAGAACTGAACTAGAACTGAACTAGAACTGAACTAGAACTGAACTAGAACTGAACTAGAACTGAACTAGAACTGAACTAGAACTAGAACTGAACTAGAACTGAACTAGAACTAAACTAGAACTGAACTAGAACTGAACTAGAACTGAACTAGAACTGAACTAGAACTGAACTAGAACTGAACTAGAACTGAACTAGAACTGAACTAGAACTGAACTAGAACTGAACTAGAACTGAACTAGAACTGAACTAGAACTGAACTAGAACTGAACTAGAACTGAACTAGAACTGACCTAGAACTGAACTAGAACTGAACTAGAACTGAACTAGAACTGAACTAGAACTGAACTAGAACTGAACTAGAACTGAACTAGAACTGAACTAGAAGTGAACTAGAACTGTACTAGAACTGAACTAGAACTTAACTAGAACTGAACTAGAACTGAACTAGAATTGAACTAGAACTGAACTAGAACTGAACTATAACTGAACTAGAACTGAAACTACAACTGAACTAGAACTAAACTAGAATTGAACTTGAACGGAACTTGAACTGAACTGAACTGAACTGAACTAGAACTAGAACTGAACTAGAACTAAACTAGAACTGAAACTACAACTAAACATTGTACCGAAATCCTTCATATACATGCTGAACCCAATGTGTATAAACTTCCTTTCTTAATATTTCATTCTGCTTATTACTCATTTTATTTATTACCTTCCTATCAGTGTGTCCCCTTCTCCTAACACTATTATCACTGTTCGCTCCATAGACTTTACACTACGATTTGTAGTTTTTAACAATATATTACCAATTAACTACTCGATGTTCATTCATGCATACGCGAAAACTATTTTTATAAAGCTTGTCTTGTTCAGATTTGTATATAATTTTTACTTTGCCTGCATATATTCGCCAAACAGATATGAGGTCATTGGGATGAAGGCATTGAATTGAGTATAAGATAGTCAGTGTGGTGTTGGAATTGAACAGGGCTGGGCAGCCAATCAATAAAAAAAAGTAAAAATAAATAAATACAATCGCAAGCAGAACTACAACATAAAGATAATTATTAAACATGTAAAGTCAATACGATGGTAAAGAGTAGTATCAATAAATACGAGAGTCGTCCGAAAAAGTTTGATAAACAAAACCTAATAATATACAAGTTGTTCAATTTTGTATCTTAAGTGTTGTCTAGTACCAATATATTTGTTCATTATAAACAATGAACATTTTTACCCCATTATTCTGATATTCAACGTTTTTTTAATTTTCACAGTTCTGTGTTCAGTTTTTGGTTTCTTTCATTTTCATTATTTCTTCCATTATAAATGCAACAATAAACAAACAATGGCTGAAAATTTGTTCCATAAAAGCAAAATAAAATATATTAAACATTTATTGAACATGGTCTAAAGATAAGAAATTTGTACAACATAGATACATAAAATAAAACCACAAATACGACAAGAACACATATATACCTCTTATGAACTTAAAGTTAAGTGACTTAACATATGAGTGACTATCATCCGTTTACGGCTAATAATTTATGAACCATTTAAGACAGTTTAAGATAACAATTGAAAAGTGATTTAGGGCTTAAATAAGAAAAATTCAAGGTAAACAGTATTGCCATTCCCCTTTAAAAACCTTTTGGCTTTTATAATCTGTGAATTAACACAATTTTATTTTTAATCAGTTCTATTTCAGTTCTCGTTCAGTTCTCGTTCAGTTCTAGTTCAGTTCTAGTTCAGTTCTAGTTTAGTTCTAGTTCACTTCTAGTTCACTTCTAGTTCAGTTCTAGTTCAGTTCTAGTTCAGTTCTAGTTCAGTTCTAGTTCAGTTCTAGTTCAGTTCTAGTTCAGTTCTAGTTCAGTTCTAGTTCAGTTCTAGTTCAGTTCTAGTTCAGTTCTAGTTCAGTTCTAGTTCAGTTCTAGTTCAGTTCTAGTTCAGTTCTAGTTCAGTTCTAGTTCAGTTCTAGTTCAGTTCTAGTTCAGTTCTAGTTCAGTTCTAGTTCAGTTCTAGTTCAGTTCTAGTTCAGTTCTAGTTCAGTTCTAGTTCAGTTCTAGTTCAGTTCTAGTTCAGTTCTAGTTCAGTTCTAGTTCAGTTCTAGTTCAGTTCTAGTTCAGTTCTAGTTCAGTTCTAGTTCAGTTCTAGTTCAGTTCTAGTTCAGTTCTAGTTCAGTTCTAGTTCAGTTCTAGTTCAGTTCTAGTTCAGTTCTAGTTCAGTTCTAGTTCAGTTCTAGTTCAGTTCTAGTTCAGTTCTAGTTCAGTTCTAGTTCAGTTCTAGTTCAGTTCTAGTTCAGTTCTAGTTCAGTTCTAGTTCAGTTCTAGTTCAGTTCTAGTTCAGTTCTAGTTCAGTTCTAGTTCAGTTCTAGTTCAGTTCTAGTTCAGTTGTAGTTCAGTTGTAGTTCAGTTCTAGTTCAGCTCTAGTTCAGTTCTAGTTCAGTTCTAGTTCAGTTCTAGTTCAGTTCTAGTTCAGTTCTAGTTCAGTTCTAGTTCAGTTCTAGTTCAGTTCTAGTTCAGTTCTAGTTCAGTTCTAGTTCAGTTCTAGTTCAGTTCTAGTTCAGTTCTAGTTCAGTTCTAGTTCAGTTCTAGTTCAGTTCTAGTTCAGTTCTAGTTCAGTTCTAGTTCAGTTCTAGTTCAGTTCTAGTTCAGTTCTAGTTCAGTTCTAGTTCAGTTCTAGTTCAGTTCTAGTTCAGTTCTAGTTCAGTTCTAGTTCAGTTCTAGTTCAGTTCTAGTTCAGTTCTAGTTCAGTTCTAGTTCAGTTCTAGTTCAGTTCTAGTTCAGTTCTAGTTCAGTTCTAGTTCAATTCTAGTTCAGTTCTAGTTCAGTTCTAGTTCAGTTCTAGTTCAGTTCTAGTTCAGTTCTAGTTCAGTTCTAGTTCAGTTCTAGTTCAGTTCTAGTTCAGTTCTAGTTCAGTTCTAGTTCAGTTCTAGTTCAGTTCTAGTTCAGTTCTAGTTCAGTTCTAGTTCAGTTCTAGTTCAGTTTCTAGTTCAGTTCTAGTTCAGTTCTAGTTCAGTTCTAGTTCAGTTCTAGTTCAGTTCTAGTTCAGTTCTAGTTCAGTTCTAGTTCAGTTCTAGTTCAGTTCTAGTTCAGTTCTAGTTCAGTTCTAGTTCAGTTCTAGTTCAGTTCTAGTTCAGTTCTAGTTCAGTTCTAGTTCATTCTAGTTCAGTTCTAGTTCAGTTCTAGTTCAGTTCTAGTTCAGTTCTAGTTCAGTTCTAGTTCAGTTCTAGTTCAGTTCTAGTTCAGTTCTAGTTCAGTTCTAGTTCAGTTCTAGTTCAGTTCTAGTTCAGTTCTAGTTCAGTTCTAGTTCAGTTCTAGTTCAGTTCTAGTTCAGTTCTAGTTCAGTTCTAGTTCAGTTCTAGTTCAGTTCTAGTTCAGTTCTAGTTCAGTTCTAGTTCAGTTCTAGTTCAGTTCTAGTTCAGTTCTAGTTCAGTTCTAGTTCAGTTCTAGTTCAGTTCTAGTTCAGTTCTAGTTCAGTTCTAGTTCAGTTCTAGTTCAGTTCTAGTTCAGTTCTAGTTCAGTTCTAGTTCAGTTCTAGTTCAGTTCTAGTTCAGTTCTAGTTCAGTTCTAGTTCAGTTCTAGTTCAGTTCTAGTTCAGTTCTAGTTCAGTTCTAGTTCAGTTCTAGTTCAGTTCTAGTTCAGTTCTAGTTCAGTTCTAGTTCAGTTCTAGTTCAGTTCTAGTTCAGTTCTAGTTCAGTTCTAGTTCAGTTCTAGTTCAGTTCTAGTTCAGTTCTAGTTCAGTTCTAGTTCAGTTCTAGTTCAGTTCTAGTTCAGTTCTAGTTCAGTTCTAGTTCAGTTCTAGTTCAGTTCTAGTTCAGTTCTAGTTCAGTTCTAGTTCAGTTCTAGTTCAGTTCTAGTTCAGTTCTAGTTCAGTTCTAGTTCAGTTCAGTTCTAGTTCAGTTCTAGTTCAGTTCTAGTTCTAGTTCAGTTCTAGTTCAGTTCTAGTTCAGTTCTAGTTCAGTTCTAGTTCAGTTCTAGTTCAGTTCTAGTTCAGTTCTAGTTCAGTTCTAGTTCAGTTCTAGTTCAGTTCTAGTTCAGTTCTAGTTCAGTTCTAGTTCAGTTCTAGTTCAGTTCTAGTTCAGTTCTAGTTCAGTTCTAGTTCAGTTCTAGTTCAGTTCTAGTTCAGTTCTAGTTCAGTTCTAGTTCAGTTCTAGTTCAGTTCTAGTTCAGTTCAGTTCTAGTTCAGTTCTAGTTCAGTTCAGTTCTAGTTCAGTTCTAGTTCAGTTCTAGTTCAGTTCTAGTTCAGTTCTAGTTCAGTTCTAGTTCAGTTCTAGTTCAGTTCTAGTTCAGTTCTAGTTCAGTTCTAGTTCAGTTCTAGTTCAGTTCTAGTTCAGTTCTAGTTCAGTTCTAGTTCAGTTCTAGTTCAGTTCTAGTTCAGTTCTAGTTCAGTTCTAGTTCAGTTCTAGTTCAGTTCTAGTTCAGTTCTAGTTCAGTTCTAGTTCAGTTCTAGTTCAGTTCTAGTTCAGTTCTAGTTCAGTTCTAGTTCAGTTCTAGTTCAGTTCTAGTTCAGTTCTAGTTCAGTTCTAGTTCAGTTCTAGTTCAGTTCTAGTTCAGTTCTAGTTCAGTTCTAGTTCAGTTCTAGTTCAGTTCTAGTTCAGTTCTAGTTCAGTTCTAGTTCAGTTCTAGTTCAGTTCTAGTTCAGTTCTAGTTCAGTTCTATTTCAGTTCTAGTTCAGTTCTAGTTCAGTTCTAGTTCAGATCTAGTTCTGTTCTAGTTCAGTTCTAGTTCAGTTCTAGTTCAGTTCTAGTTCAGTTCTAGTTCAGTTCTAGTTCAGTTCTAGTTCAGTTCTAGTTCAGTTCTAGTTCAGTTCTAGTTCAGTTCTAGTTCAGTTCTAGTTCAGTTCAGTTCAGTTCTAGTTCAGTTCTAGTTCAGTTCTAGTTCAGTTCTAGTTCAGTTCTAGTTCAGTTCTAGTTCAGTTCTAGTTCAGTTCTAGTTCAGTTCTACTTCAGATTTTTATTATTTGAATATCATTTATTTTTAACTTAAAAGTTCTGTGTTGCAATTCAAATGTTGCATTTTCATTAAAATTCCCATTTTTTTCTTACGTACTCTAAATAGAGAAAAGCACTTAATATGTATTACTTTTCCTTCATTTCCACTTACTGTTCTAGGAAAATTTTCCTCTTCACTTAGCAGAGCATCTTCAACGTCAAGTTTAATTGTAACAAATTATCTAAACTTAAATATATTTTAAGATTAAGAGAAAACCTTCTACGAAAACCGAAACTAATTTCACTTGTTTAAATAAACTATTAGCCCTACAACCACTTAATATAATCCTCACAATTTCTCAACTATAAACTTTTGAATTAATCTTCAAAAATCTTAAAGATAAAAACAAGAAAACAATCTAAATATTTGGTTATTGCAATTCAATGGTTTGGCTTTAGAAGAAAAGCCATCACAAACAGTTCACTTTTGGGCAGTAGCAACAACAAAATTTCTAAACTTTTTCATTTTATGCTGTTTCATTATTGAAACGTTGTTGTGGTTGCTATTAGAAAAATATTTAACCAAAAAATTGATGTAACCATGAACAAAATTACTTTCAAAAACTGAAAATTATGCTGTTGCTAACATGGCCGCGAAATGAAAAACTTTCTATATTGCTGCGTTAATATCGGTGTGCTGCTGATGGCGATGATAATACTAGAAATGTTTTTGCTGCATGTTGTTGATGACACCTGAAATTTGACATGTTGTTGTAAGTATTTGCAACAAAGTTTTAAAGAAGATTTTGAGAATTTTCTATTTAATTTAACTTTGAAGTGATGGTTAGTTGAAAATAAGGGCAGTTGGTGAAAAGGGAAATTTGTTGATGATGGACAGGGATAAAAGGTGATAATTTCATTTTGATCTAAACTCTAGTTATAGCGTATGATCTGAGTGACTTCGTTTGATTTGTGATGAAGTGAAATTATGAAGATTTGAACTTCCTTAAATCCTGTTTTCAATATCTTTTATTTACTAAACTAAACAAAAATCTTTTTAAGAAATGTATTACAAAAGTAACCTCCTTCTATCCAAATAGTATCAGTGTAGCTTACTAACTCTCGAATTCAATGTAAATTAGCAATCAACAACAACAGTAGCAAGCAGTGATGTTGGCAACAGCAGCAAAAATAACTACTTTAACATCCTGTAATCTTATTTCTATTTCCCATAGAAAAACAACTTCTAAAGATTTGTTTTTGCTTTTGTAATTTTATATATATATATATATATATATATATATATATATATATATATATATATATATATATATATATATATATATATATATATATATATATATATATATATATATATATATATATATATATATATATATATATATATATATATATATATATATCATTTGAATGCAACTCATTTTAAATTTGTTGCTTTGTTTTCAATTTTTAGACTTAATTAGGTCACTGCGCTATTTGCCGTATTCATTCATTCATTTCGTTTAGTCCGTCAATCCGTTGTATAAATTCTCTTGTTTATTTGCTTCATTTATTCATTCATTCTTTCACTTATTCAGTTTGTCAGTCATTCATTACTCAAATATAAAAGTGAAATGAATGCGGTTTTTTGTTTATGTTGCTTTAGTCCATTGCTAGTTGGTGTTGTTAGTTTTGCTCTTGCAGTTGTTGTTTCTATAACCTCTGTTCTTGTGGATATTGCTCTGCTTTCACTGTTATATGCTTATCATTGCGACTTTGAGGTTATGGTTTAAAAGCCAATGGTTTATGTTAGTTGGTGTACTTAGCATGTATATTTTTGGGGAGAACAAACAGTAGCCGCCACTCAGGGATGGCACTGTTCATATTGTGCGAATTTTTCGCTTTAAACTGCTACTTAACAAAAACTAAATAACGATAGTAGTCAAAGGATCAATTTCATTCTTTCTATTTCAATTCATTGCTAGTGTGAACACAACATCCTACATTACATTGGCAACCATTTCCAATGTACTTATGTTGATAGAACTGGGTTGATTTGGTTATTACACGCATCTGTGTATTATTGTTTGTAGTTGTTGCTTTAGTTTACCAAACAATGTTTATTCCACACAAATTCACTTTGCATTACATTTTCATTACAACTCTCGTGAATGATATTGGTTGTTATAAATATCATTTGAATGCAACTCATTTTAAATTTGTTGCTTTGTTTTCAATTTTTAGACTTAATTAGGTCACTGCGCTATTTGCCGTATTCATTCATTCATTTCGTTTAGTCCGTCAATCCGTTGTATAAATTCTCTTGTTTATTTGCTTCATTTATTCATTCATTCTTTCACTTATTCAGTTTGTCAGTCATTCATTACTCAAATATAAAAGTGAAATGAATGCGGTTTTTTGTTTATGTTGCTTTAGTCCATTGCTAGTTGGTGTTGTTAGTTTTGCTCTTGCAGTTGTTGTTTCTATAACCTCTGTTCTTGTGGATATTGCTCTGCTTTCACTGTTATATGCTTATCATTGCGACTTTGAGGTTATGGTTTAAAAGCCAATGGTTTATGTTAGTTGGTGTACTTAGCATGTATATTTTTGGGGAGAACAAACAGTAGCCGCCACTCAGGGATGGCACTGTTCATATTGTGCGAATTTTTCGCTTTAAACTGCTACTTAACAAAAACTAAATAACGATAGTAGTCAAAGGATCAATTTCATTCTTTCTATTTCAATTCATTGCTAGTGTGAACACAACATCCTACATTACATTGGCAACCATTTCCAATGTACTTATGTTGATAGAACTGGGTTGATTTGGTTATTACACGCATCTGTGTATTATTGTTTGTAGTTGTTGCTTTAGTTTACCAAACAATGTTTATTCCACACAAATTCACTTTGCATTACATTTTCATTACAACTCTCGTGAATGATATTGGTTGTTATAAAAAGGTCTACAAATATTTTTAGTTTGTTGTACCTTTTTTTGCCCAAAACTACTTAAAATTTAGAAAGTTTTTAGAGGAAAAACAACCACTGTCAATTCTTAAGTGATTTAAATGAAAATTTTAGAAATACTGTTGGAAAATGTAAAATGATAGGAAATTAAAGACGAAAATCTGTATCATACTATTTGGGGGAATAGAGAAATATTGAAAATTAAACTTTCTTAAAAATAAAAAATATTTTTTTAAACATATAAGCAATAGGCTAGAATTGAACTAGAACTGAACTAGAACTGAACTAGAACTGAACTAGAACTGAACTAGAACTGAACTAGAACTGAACTAGAACTGAACTAGAACTGAACTAGAACTGAACTAGAACTGAACTAGAACTGAACTAGAACTGAACTAGAACTGAACTAGAACTGAACTAGAACTGAACTAGAACTGAACTAGAACTGAACTAGAACTGAACTAGAACTGAACTAGAACTGAACTAAACTAGAACTGATGTACAAAAAAACAAGAAATGCCAATTTAGATTTTTTCCAATTTTTGTTTTTGTTTCCTTTATTTTCCTTGTATAAAAAATCAATAGCATAAAACAACAACATCAAAGCATTTCAACTTTTAATTAATGTCACACCGTGCATAGATCCTTCAAAGCGCATCCATCATTGCATCACCACCACCTCTTTTTCGCAAAGTCTTGTTCTACTTCATTTAATGCACAAAAATCAAATCGTATTTCTTTATCTTTAATCATTTATTTTCTATAGTTTATGCCGCTTACTGTGTGTCTGTTGCAACAATATTTAAAAACTTCACAAAATGAAGCATGTTAAAATAGCTGAACGATGTAGATAAGGTTAGAGTATGTAATTATCTGTAGCACGATCAAAAACACAATTTTTAATCGAAAATATGTAATGTTGTGTTTTGAAAGAAGTAGAAAAGTAAAAAACTAACAAAATAGCAGTGATTCTTAAAGTTTTATTCAAATAAAGTTGTAACTGCGTTAAGGCACTATAAAAACTCTTTTAATTTGAAATTTTAAAGAAATTGAATTGAGAACAGGCATTCTCGAAGAAGTTAATCAAAATCTGCTGTAGTTTATAATTTGTTTTTTAGCTTGCCTGCCACATTTTATGTATTTTATGGCATAGAAATAGTAAAAACACATCAAATGTTTATAATTACAACAAACACTAAATAGCCACTAAAGCAGCCACTACAATTTTGCACATAAAAAATAATAAATAAATATGAGAAGGCGTTTACCTAAACTAAATTGATTTTGAATGAAATGCAGTTTAAACATTACATTTTTTCCTTAACAATAAATGGCTAAAACGCGTGAGAATTCTACCTCCATTGGAAATGCTATTTCCTGTTTTTACGAACACTTAACTCTTCTGTCAGTTGTTGGTAAAACTTTTAACAGTTCTTGAACTCATCACGCACGCGTATTATAAATAATTTATTAACCGGAGAAAAAACGTTTCATTACAAGAAAAAGTAAAACCATCATAATTTTTATTAAATCTATAACCATGTGTCTTAAAACTTTTTAGTTGAATTCAAACTGATCTTTTTTTTTCAAAATGATTGCTAAAGATTATAATTTTAGTGATAACAAAAATCGAGGAGGCTGGCAATGTTTATTAACTTTTAAGGATAAATTACTTTAGCAAGCACTGGTAAAGCAATTTTGCAATTGTTTATATAGCTCTCTTACGACTGGGAGTTCATGGTTTACCAGCAGTTTCGGGATAGTATAGGTATCACTTTTAAACAATATATTACATATATATTATATGCTGGACTAACTAGAGCTTTACTAAACTCTTACAAGCATTAAACAAGAGTTGAATTAAAAAGAACAGAACTAGAATTGAACTAGAACTGAACTAGAACCGAACTAGAACAGAACTAGAACAGAACTAGAACAGAACTAGAACAGAACTAGAACAGAACTAGAACAGAACTAGAACAGAACTAGAACAGAACTAGAACAGAACTAGAACAGAACTAGAACTAGAACAGAACTAGAACAGAACTAGAACAGAACTAGAACAGAACTAAAACAGAACTAGAACAGAACTAAAACAGAACTAAAACAGAACTAGAACAGAACTAGAACAGAACTAGAACAGAATTAGAACAGAACTAGAACAGAACTAGAACAGAACTGAACTATAACTGAAGATATTATAACTCTCTATTCTAAGCTAAACCTTCCAAAACTTCCGGGTACTTTATTATAAAAGACGTTTTTAACTTACAACAAGTGCCCCTCTTAGTGAGTGCATGTGTGCCAGGGAATTACGTGACTGGGTGCCTTTTTTGGTTGATTTTTTTAATTGAACAATTTACTTTTTTCGGTTTATTTCTAGATACATTTCTTAATTAAAAATTTTACATTTATATGGAGGCATGTTTATAGTGGGTAATTTATAAACGAGGTGGTTTAATGAAAAATATTTTGTTAAGAAAAAAGGTAGATTAAAAACGGAGTAAATTAAATATTTGTTTTTTCATTTCGGTGTTTAAGATTAATCTGGTAAATGTAGTTTTTGTTTTCTCAAAATGATCAATATGTGGCAGTTTCAAGTAAAATTAAAAAATACCAATGATTGTATTGAGTTGGCTGCCATTTAAGCTGCAGAGAAATTAAAATTGCAATTTGGTTATTATATCCGTTAATCATATAATCTTTGGCAAAATTTTAATTTGTACATAGATTTTCAATAAAGTCATATAAATAAAAAATTAAATTTTTATTTTTTGTCATTAATCACTCTAAAATACTTCTATAAACACAAGCCAAATAATTCATTTATAAATTTACTCACTTGGAATTAATGGCAAAAGCTTAAAAGAAAATAATAATTTTCTAACATTTGCACCCAAACTCTATGATACACAAACATACACTTTTACACATCATTACACTGAAAAAAAAAACACTCAAACTCATACACATGTATGTTTGTATATGAAAGGAAACTGAGAATTCAAACAAATATGAACGAATATTTATTTCATTCATTTTAATACAGATTTGAAAAGTAAATGAAAATTTAACCTAAGGCGTATTTATTTTACAATATTAGACATATCTTTTTATATACTGATGAACTTATATAAGTACATTTGTTAGAATAATATTAGGCAGATCCAAAATGTCAGTTAAGTTTTAGTTTTAGTTTAGGTTTAGTTTAGTTTTAATTCTAGTTCCAGTTCAGTTCTAGTTGAGTTCCAGATCAGTTCTAGTTCAGTTCTAGTTCAGTTCTAGTTCAGTTCTAGTTCAGTTCTAGTTCAGTTCTAGTTCAGTTCTAGTTCAGTTCTAGTTCAGTTCTAGT
>NC_060950.1:67597804-67599138 GCF_022045245.1 Lucilia cuprina | reverse complement strand
TAACTCTACTCTAACTCTACTCTAACTCTACTCTAACTCTACTCTAACTCTACTCTAACTCTACTCTAACTCTACTCTAACTCTACTCTAACTCTTCTCTAACTCTACCCTAACTCTACTCTAACTATACTCTAACTCTACTCTAACTCTACTTATTTTGTTTAAAAAAAATCTTAAAATATTCCTACAGTTTTTCCTTCTTTTGAGAAAATTTTTTAAAATATATTTTTATTCTCTTTTGTGTCATCTTCTCTGACAAATCGGCAAATATTTCTTTGATATTTTGTAATGATCTAAAGAACCCAATGTGTGAACTTGTTTTTTTAGTTCTGCCTGTTGCGCCCTTCATCTTCAACATCACCATCAACTACTGCAGCACCCGTCCTCATCATCAACAGCTTGCGCTTCATTTTGCAGATCACAGACAAATTTTTTGATGCAACACCGATCATTTTGTGCTGAATTTTTTTGTTTTATTCAGCACACTCATCAAAATTAATTGCTATGTGCATATAAATAGTTAAAAGTACTTTAGAAATACTATACATTTTGCCATAAATATAAAATTTAAATAGCAACTATAAACGAAAGATGTGAAATGTATGGAGAAAAAAAACTAGACAGGGGAAATGTTAAAAGACTATTTATTGAATGTGGCAGGTAATTTTTTGTTGTTATCTTTCAAAGAAATAGAAAATGATGCTAAATATATATTTAAGATTCGCTGCTATAAATACTTATAATTGAAAGGCTAAATAAATTGAGTGGAAAAATTTGTAACAGAAAAATTATAAAAAGAAAAATGGATAAGAAAATCAAATTTGAAATATTTACTAAAAAATTTTATTTATGAATCACGCATTTATATGATACATTTATACAAATTCCTGAATAAGTACTACATAGAGTTTACTTTAAAATTTACCTATTGCTATTAAAATGGTATTTTATATTTTGGTTTGTGGTTTATATTAAATTTAATTAATTTTTTTATTTTTTTAATATACAGACCTTTTACTTAAGGCTTAATTTCTACTAAATTTATTATGCATGTCTACTCATACGTAAACTTTATTTAGTTTTTAAATTTTACACATACTTGAATAATAAAATGCCTCAAACATTTATGTAATTGTATAAATACTAGAACCAAAGTGGTACAGAATAAAAATCTTATGGTAGTTAACAAAATAAACTACTAAACTAAAACTGAGCCAGAACTAAAATAGAACTGAACTAGAACTGAACTTGAACTGAACTAGAACTGAACTAGAACTGAACTAGAACTGAACTAGAACTGAACTAGAACAGAACTAGAACTGAACTAGAACTGA
>NC_060950.1:67589673-67597704 GCF_022045245.1 Lucilia cuprina | reverse complement strand
GAGTAGAGTTAGAGTAGAGTTAGAGTAGAGTTAGAGTAGAGTTAGAGTAGAGTTAGAGTAGAGTTAGAGTAGAGTTAGAGTAGAGTTAGAGTAGAGTTAGAGCAGAGTAGAGTTAGATCAGAGTAGTGTAGACTAGAGTAGAGTAGAATAGAGTAGAGTTGAGTAGAGCAGAGTTAGAGTTAGAGAATAGTTAGAATAGAGTTAGAGTAGAGTTAAAGTAGAGTTAGAGAAGAGTTAGAGTAGAGTTAGAGCAGAGTAGTGTAGACTAGAGTAGAGTAGAGTTAGAGTAAAGTATATATAGAGTAGAGTTAGAGAAGACTTTGAGTTAGAGTAGTGTTAGTGTAAAGGTAGAGTAGAGTAGAGGTAGATTAGAGTTAGAAAAAGTCAAAGTAGATTTAGAATAGAGTAGAGAGCAGAACAGAGTTGGATTTGAATACATTTAAAGTTTCCTTGTTCCTGCTTAAATAATACATATTTAAAAATATTTAAAACCTTATAGCTTTGTTGTTTATCAACAAATTACTCTCAAAATAACTTTTCACATTAAATCATTTATTATTTACATCTCCAAATACATTTTTGTTTTTATTTTCCTTTTTTTCAATTATCTTAAAATAATTTACTTAAATTACAAAATTTCCAACATATTTCTTAGGCTTTCAAAATATAATTCATAATTTATAAGATGACCAAAATAAGAACATTATAAGAGGAGCAACACCAACCGGATATAAAACAATTACACAAGTTCTTATAGCGCCTAAAATTATGTAACAATTGTAGGTTTGCAAAGGCATCGAAACAAAAATTGAAAAGCAGATAATGAAGAAAAAAGCAACTGTACAACAAAAAAGAAAGCACTAAAAATACCCAAAGGCAAATAAATAATAGCATGAAAAACAATATGAAAATTACAAAACAAATTGTTTTGTTTTTCATTCCTCTTCTGCTGTTTTTATTAAGCCATTCTTTACTATTGTAAATGCTACTAAATATTGCAAATGTTTTCAAGTAGTTGGTTGTATACCGATTTGGTATTAGTACTAGTACTAATGGAGCAGTAACAACAAGTATATTAGAATGTTTTTAGCGGAAGTTAAAGTTTAGCATGGCATTAGTTATGCTAAGTTAATTACATGTATAAGAATCTTTCTTAGTTCTTATAACTGAACCTTTTAAATATGAATTCAAGTCAGCTCTCTCTATATCCCTTTCTAGTTGTGCTGGTTTTCAACATTTTATATCATGTACCTATGTAGCTTATTTAAAATTCGTTTAACTCTCAGCCTTTTTAAACATACATACACATATTTTTCATTATCCCTCATTTATATACTTGTAATCAGTTTCTGTTGTAAAATTGTTGTTCCTATTACTGAAGTCTATATTATGTTGAGTTCACTTACAAAGCCATTTGCATAATTTAAAGCTCCTATACTTGTTGCAAAGTTGGTAGCGAATAGAAACAGCTACCAACTTTGAAAATCCAGGGAAAATTAACTTAGCTATTTTAAAATAATTTAAAGTGGAAAGTTTATAATGGGCATCTGGATTTGGAAAAAATAAGAATAGATTTTGTGTTAAGTTTGAGTTGAGTAAGAGTTGATTTAGAGTTGACTTAAAGTTAAGTTAGAGTTGAGTAAGAATTGAGTTAGAGTTGAGTTACAGTTGAGCTAAATTAGAGTAAGAGTCGATTTAGAGTTAAGTAATAGTTGAGTTAGAGTTGAGTAAGAGTTAAGTAATAGTTGAGTTAGAGTTGAGTTAGACTTGTTTTAGAGTTGAGCTAATCTTGAGTTAGAGTCGATTTACAATTGAGTTGAGTTAGAGTTGAGTTAGAGTTTAGTTAGAGTTGAGTTAGAGTTGAGCTAAAATTAAGTTAGAGTTGAGGTAGAGTTGGGTTAGTGTTGAGTTCGACATGAGTTAGAGTTAAGTTACAGTACAGTTAGAGTTGAGTAAGAGTTCAGTTAGAGTTTTGTTAGAGGTGAGTTAGAGTTGGGTAAGAGTTGAGTTAGAGTTGGTTTAAAGTCGAGTTATGTTAGAGTTGAGTTAGAGTTGAGTTAGAGTTGAGTTAGAGTTGAGTTAGAGTTGAGTTAGAGTTGAGTTAGAGTTGAGTTAGAGTTGAGTTAGAGTTGAGTTAGAGTTGAGTTAGAGTTGAGCTAAACTTAAGTTAGAGTTGAGCTAAATTTAAGTTAGAGTTAAGCTAAACTTAAGTTAGAGTTAATGTAGAGTTGGGTTAGTGTTGAGTTCTACTTGAGATAGGGTTAAGTTACAGTAGAGTTAGAGTTGAGTTGAGTAAGAGTTCAGTTAGAGTCGAGTTAGAGTTGAGTTAGAGTTGAGCTAAACTTGAGTTAGAGTTGAGTAAGTGTTGAGTTATAGTTAAGTTAGAGTCGAGTAAGATCTGAGTTAGAGTTAAACTAAACTTGAGTTAGAGTCGAGTTAGATTTGAGTTAGAATTGAGTTAGAGTTAAGTTGAGTTGGAGTTCAGTTAGAGTTGAGTAAGAGTTGAGTTAGATTTTTGTTAGAATTGAGTAGAGTAAAGATTTTAGTAGATTTCGATGTATATTGGAGTAGAGTTAGGATAGAGTTAGATTAAAACCAGACTGTATAAAGATCTTAATAGATTTTGATTTATATTACAGTAGAATTATGATGGATTTTATTTTTCTATAAAATTATTTTTATTTATTTTATATTAATCGATTTTAGTTTTGACATTGTTTATCTTTTCTTTTTTAATATTTACTGAAACAACATTTCAATAAAATAAAAACTCCAAAATAGATCAAAGTATTTGAATTTTCATTTTTTTATATTTTGCATATTTGCCTAAAAATAAAGTTTGCTCTAAAAATAAAGAATATAAAAACTTTTGGATTAAATAAAATAAAATAAAATACAAGCAAAACTGACAAAAAAACAGAAAAAATTTCAGAGTTGTAGCAAAAGTTAAAATAGAAATAACACACATTTATGTTTATTAAAAATTCTAAACATAACAGGAAACATTTTTTTTCTTCTACGAAAAATTGCCGGTGATGAGGGACCCATGCTACAGGACAACATATAACATTGATGAAAAAGAGTGCTTTTGGTAGATAAGTGAAAAATGTTGAAAAAAAAGAAATCAAATTGAAAACTACACTACAGTGGGCATATTTGGTTGAAGACAAAAGACAGCAAAAAGAAGAAAACTAAAATATTGATTTGGCTTACTGGCTGTTTCCTTAAGATTCATTTCTTAATACCAAACTTGCAGTTACTTTTAGAATTGTCCATAGGACATTTCTGACCAAATTTAACTTTAAGTATTAAAAATTTATTCTAATGTTTTATGTGGAAAAAATTTTGTTGTTTATTTTCCAGTTTTCTTTTTTTTTTCTTGTTTGCTCTATAGTCAGGATATGTAAACAGGATATGAGCGGAAATGTTACCGAGCAAAAAAAAATATATATAAAAGAAAAACAAAAATATAGCAAAAGAAATTACATTCAGAGATATTCTAAAGCACACATCCGGTGTAGAACGATTTGTTAGTATCACTTTACCTTTGTTTATGTGTCAGTGTGTGTGTTCCCCTAACACATCCCTGGAAAAAAGGACAATATACTTTTTTTTTCGTTTAACGAAAGTTTCCAAAAAAAAGAAGAAATAAAAAAAGTTTTGTTTCTTGTGTTTGGAGTTTTTTTCTTTAATTTTTATTTTATTCATTTTGAATATTTTGCATACTTTGAAGTTGTAACAGTCCACATACACACTGGATATTGTTATTAGTTTTATATATTTTTTTATTATAGTCATGTTTGTTTTTAAGAAAATTACCCAGTACACATTTAAAGCACATCTTTTAAGTAACAAATCAACAAAACATAACAAAATCATGTTTACTGGGTTATTGCTTATATCTCTTTATTATACCTTTCTTAAAACTCTCTTACCTTATTTGGTTTGTTTCTTTTTATCTTTTGTTGTAGTTCCAAATGGCATATAAAGTTTGTACGATTGTTACAACCAACTATTCTGCATACAACTGTGTTCCTCTACACACAGTTGCTCCTCTTTGGAGGCCATAAGTTTTTTTTTTTACAAAATAAGTTGTATTTTTCTTTTTAGGTCTTTATCATATTTTCAAGTTTCTTATATGTTTTTCCTGTGTATTTTCAATTTTTTCCCGAATATCTTTTTGGGGTGGGGTTGTAGCAGTGCGAGCCTGTATCAGCAGCAGAGGAAATTTCTTAAGTAGGAAATATGTTTAAGTTTTTACGGAAGGCAAAGTTTTGTTTCATTTTATTTTTCATTTGATATACTTTCTACTTCTTTCATCTCTTAACAGTTATTATTAAAAAAAAAGAAAGAAATGAAAACAAAGTTTACGATAATTTAAAACAAAATGTTGTGCCCAAAATTGGGTCAAAAATTGTTATAATGTTTTTCAGGAAAGTTGTAAGCTCAACAGACAAATAAATTTTGGCTTATACAGCTTACAAAAAAGTATTATCATACATTAATATCAGTAATCTGTTTATTTTGTTGACAAGACAATAGTCCATTATATAGGTCTAGTCTATAGTCAAGTCATTAGTTTAGTCATTAGACTAGTCCATTGTATTATCTATGTTATAGTTTAAAGTCTAGAATAGTGTAATCTCAAGTACAGTCTATAGACTAGCCCGTAGTGTGGCCTATAAAATAGGTAGGTTTAGTTTTATGTTATATTCTATGGACTAGTGGATAATCTAGCCTATTGTTCAGTTTATAGTCCAATCTAATATTCCAGAGTATAGTCTAGAGTATATCCTAGTCTATAGTCTATTAATATTTACACCCAATACCACCACAGTCCTTCCTCCACCTAAAAGTATACCGATCGACTGAGAATCACATTCTTAGTTGATTGAGATTTCTTAGTCGATTATGTCCATCCGTCCGTCTGTCCGGCTGGCTGTCCCTGAAAACTTTGTGCGCAAGGTACAGATCACAGTTTCCAAGATATTTTGATGAAAATTGGACCGTACGTGTTTTTCGACCCAACGGCGAAGCTTATTGAAAATGGTTAAAATCCATTATTTCAGCCACCTTACCCCAACCCTAAAATAATCCAGTTAGTTAGTTAGTTAGTTAGTTAGTTATTTAGTTAGTTAGTTAGTTAGTTAGTCATAGTTTAGTCATATTCTAGTCATAGTCTAGTCTAGTCATAGCTAGTCATAGTCTAGTCATAGTCTAGTCATAGTCTAGTCATAGTCTAGTCATAGTCTAGTCATAGTCTAGTCATAGTCTAGTCATAGTCTAGTCATAGTCTAGTCATAGTCTAGTCATAGTCTAGTCATAGTCTAGTCATAGTCTAGTCATAGTCTAGTCATAGTCTAGTCATAGTCTAGTCATAGTCTAGTCATAGTCTAGTCATAGTCTAGTCATAGTCTAGTCATAGTCTAGTCATAGTCTAGTCATAGCTTTTAGGACAATGAAAATTTCAACTGGAAACCTCAACATTTTATTACTTTCCAATACAAAGACATAAGTTTGTCTAAAAGTTAAAATCAAACTAATTACGGTCACGTGACTTACCCTGTTCAATTTTTTCTTTTCTCTACAAATATTATTTGTACGACAGACGTCGAAAATTAGTCTAGTGAAAGGCCAGATATTCACGTTTGCCCAAAAAAAAAACATAAAAAACATTTTTCACGGTGAACTTAACACAATGATGCCATTGAGAGAAAAATGTCAAGTTATTAACGCACATTTACACATGAATTTTCATTCTTGACAATTTATAAGAATTTTCCATTCACAAGTGTGTTTTTGCGCTTTAGAAATTTAGTTTTACTATTGTTAATGTTTGTCATGCATAAAAAACGAAACCCTCTTTTCAGTTTTGTACAGTTTTTTAATAGCAAACCAAAAGCAACTTAAGGAAAATGTTTGCTTTGTTGGTTTGGTCTAGAAAAGTTAAGAAAGATGTTGCTTGTTGTTGTTGGAACAAAAAAAAAAATAAATTAGCATTTTACTTTGTAAGAAAAACTTTGAACAAAAAAAGCATCTCTATTCATAAACTTAAACACAATCCACAGTCACTCGCTCACTCACTCAGCCATTACACATGAATTACACTGGACAATGTGCGTACAAATTATGTCTGCAACATACAATTTACTTTTAAGCGTTTTTCCTCATTTTGTTGTTGTTGTTGCTGCTATTCGCCTTTAACACAACAACAATTAAGTTTTACAACATGTTGGAAATAATGTGGAAAATGTACATGTTCATTTTTTGTGTGTTTTCTTTTTTTTATTTATTTTAACTACAAGTACAATAACAATTATTTTATTTGTTTAACAACAACATAATGGTAGTGGCAGCAGCAACAACAACAACAACAGTGATAACATTTACGAGAAAAAAGTGCAATTGACAATTGTCAGGCCCACAAAGAGCCAAAAATTAAACCCCAAAGTGCGTGACTTTTTGAACGTTGAAAATAATTTTTGTTGCTGATGTCCTTGTTATTGCCTGAAATGTTTATTTGTGTGTGAACGAGTGTTGTTAAGTGTATGTGTGTGTGCGAGTATTTGTATATGATTAAATGAGGTTAATTTAATGGAAAATTAGTTACGCTTTTCTCTTCCTTTTCTCTTTGATTGTTATCGTGATCTTATTTATAATTCAAAATATACAAAGGGGGTGATGAAGGGGGGGGGGGGGGGGAGTTAATAATCAAGACTTTATTGTGAACTATTACTGACTATAATTAACACTATAATCTGAACTATAAACAAGCCTTAATTCACAAAAAATCAAGATTAAAATAATTACTTTAAAACCTGTACTTTACCAGCTTCATTTCAAATTTATTAAAATACATTTAAAAATTATTCTCTGTATTCCACAGAAAAACATTTTTTGTAACAATTTCTGGTTAAAAAAAGGATTTTCAATTACATTCTACTTTTTTTTGTACATTGGCCTGTCGTTCATTTCGTTTGTTAGTATTATTATTATTTTTTTAATTTTTCTCTGAAAATTCATTTCCCAGTAACCCTATTTATTTTTATTACAAAACTATATAGAAACAATTCATTATTAAATATTTCAAAAACATTAAAATAAAATTGTAAGTAAAATAAATGTGAACACGTATGTATGTGTGTTATTTTTTATGATTTATATAAACAATTTAACCTGAACAGTAGCAAAAATAAATTATAATGTTTAAATATATGTAATGTAACCGTTAGTACTTGGTACTAAGTACAACTAATTGAGTTTTTGATTTAGAAAAACATTTTTTATAAACAGCTAAATGCTACAGAAATTTAGTATGTGTTACGAGTTGGAGGATTACAGCCTTTAAAACCTCAGGATAAATATACACACACACAAATATAGACACACACTGATGCGTAAGCAAACTCACTCACATGTAAATGTACCACAGAACACTAAAAAAAATAACAGTTAATATATACAAAGAGACTATAGTCCAGATTATTACTAAACTATGAACAGGTGTAATGGCTAGATTATAGTTTGGATTATGGACTAGAGTATGAAATATACTAATTCAAAATACTACAGAGTAGAATATACATTAAACTATAGAATAAACTACTGAATATACTTTAGAATAGGCAATTGACTAGACCATGGACCAGAATATGGACTAAACCATAAACAAGACTATGGATTAGTTTATAGGCAAGACCATGAACTTGTCAAGGGACTAGACTATAAAATAAACTATGGACTAGATTATGCAACAGACTAGACAATGAACTAGATTATAGACTAGATAATAGACGAGGTTATGAGAAGTATAAGGACTAGATTATGTACTAGACTATGGACTATACTTTGGACTATACTATGGACTATACTATGGACTATACTATGGAATCGACTATGGAATCGACTATGGAATCGACTATGGACTAGACTATGACTAGACTATGACTAGACTATGACTAGACTATGACTAGACTATGACTAGACTATGACTAGACCATGACTAGACTATGACTAGACTATGACTAGACT
>NC_060950.1:67588231-67589573 GCF_022045245.1 Lucilia cuprina | reverse complement strand
ACAGAACTAGAACAGAACTAGAACAGAACTAGAACAGAACTAGAACAGAACTAGAACAGAACTAGAACAGAACTAGAACAGAACTAGAACAGAACTAGAAATAGAACATAACTTCAAAAGAAGTAGATTAATATAAGTATATATAGTCTTTATCTAACTCACTGTAAATTTCCACATTTGCAGTGAACAACATCTGAAAAAATAATCCATTTTGTTTTACAATATTTTGTTCTTCTAGTTTTGGACATGGATTTAATGCACCAACAATATTACAAAACACCACAGGATATTGTTTTATATGAATTTAATTGTAATTTAATCCAAAAAATCATAGAATTTGTAGAGTTGTTGGAGTTTTTATTTTAAATATGCACACAACTATAATATGCTCAATATGCGAGTGTGTAGGATTTCTCATAAAGAAAACCCTGCTGTTTTACGGCGAGAAAAAGTATCATTTTAAAGGAGTTAATGTATTTATTCAGTTAAAATTACATATATAAATCTGAAATCATCACCTTACTGTCCTTACCTAATGTGGGGAAAAGTCATCTATAACTCCGAATATGTTTCTCCAAAGTAAATTGAAATCAACTCTTCAGTACTACCTGTTTAAGTATGTATGTTACAAAGTATTTGTGCACATTTGTGTGTATTGAAGTATATTAAAGTAATAGTAATTGTTTAAACCCCATTGTAAGTTTAACTTCAACATATGCCTTTGTACCAACTAGCAATTTTTGGTATTAATTTTGTTGTTGCTGTTATTTTACCAGCAACAGTTTTGTATAAATATTTTACTTCATTTTTGGGAAAATACAATTTTCATTTAAATTTTTGCTTACATATGCAAGATCTGCATAGAGGAAAAGCTGGTACGGAGATGAAGAGGAAAATGTTTATGAACTATATTTTATATAATTTTTAACTATTTCTGCAATTGCAAATTGTATAAATGTAAATGATATATATATATACACGTTTCGTTTTTTTTTTAACATGTGTGTGTATGTTCATTTACAAATGCATGCGAGTGTGTTTAAGTGTGTGTGTGTATGTATAGTTTAGATAGAGTGTTTACACATTTAACAGTATTTGGTTTGTTTAAATGTATGAAGTTGGTTACACTTTACTATTTCTTGCTCCAATAAACATGCAATGTAATACTTCAATGTTTACTTGGATGATTTTTTTCTCTTTCAATACACTGAAAAAATAAGAATTATGTTTAATATCATGGTCTAGTCATAGTCTAGTCATAGTCTAGTCATAGTCTAGTCATAGTCTAGTCATAGTCTAGTCATAGTCTAGTCATAGTCTAGTCATAGTCTAGTCATAGTCT
>NC_060950.1:67581449-67588131 GCF_022045245.1 Lucilia cuprina | reverse complement strand
GAACTAGAACTGAACTAGAACTGAACTAGAACTGAACTAGAACTGAACTGGAACTGAACTACAACTGAACTACAACTGAACTACAACTGAACTAGAACTGAACTAGAAATGATCTATATATA
Organism: Lucilia cuprina; assembly: GCF_022045245.1. Lineage (NCBI taxonomy): Eukaryota > Metazoa > Arthropoda > Insecta > Diptera > Calliphoridae > Lucilia > Lucilia cuprina. The sequence goes on along the minus strand of NC_060950.1, from coordinate 67,588,009 downwards.
ACGTAATCAAAAACCTAACCGAACCTTGTTTTTATCTAAATAAGACCATAAGACCTTTCGAGTTCTGTAAACCGTTCAGCAGTGTTCATCATAATTTTGTTAATCATTTTAATTATTCGGCTGCACCTTTAACATGATGTTACATATTTGCATGCCCTAAAATATGCAACAAATTTGAAAATTTTTATATTAAAATTCGTGATCATTGTGTTTTAATGATCACACAATCCAATTATTTAAAATTTTTAATTGTGTTTGCCTTTGTCAACAATTGTTCTTCACTTTCATTTAAAGTGTGTGAGTGTAAACAAAACATTACCTCAAACATGCATTAACACATAATGGAATGTGTGTTTCAAAATATAAAATACCAATTTTCCATCACATTTTTTTGAGGTTTAAAAGGAACCTCATGAAATAATGAATTTGGTGTAGTTTGTTGCTTTTTTTACAATATAGCACTGAATTTTCTAAAGAACATGTAATAAAACAGACAACAAGGGTTAAACAAGAGTAAAAACATTAAAGTACATTTTTAATGAGGATATGTAGGTGCGCGGATGTGTGTGTGTTTTAAAGTATCTTTTTATGGTTTTAAAATATTTGTAAAGAAATTTTACATAAAACATATACGCATGTACGTATGTACATATGTTCTTGTATGTATGCGTGTAACATAAAAAACAAACAAAAAAATTACTCGTAAACGCAATAATACTTAAAATAATAAATACTTTTACAGTGGAGAGCAAAAAAAGTTTATTAGATAGATATAGTTGGAAGATTTCTATTTCCTTTTCGTATAAATTCTCAGTTTTTTCATTAACTGCAGATTTTTTTATGATGAGGTGTATTTGTTTAACACGCACACATGTACGTGCCTATTTTAGATTTTAAATTTTCAAAACAACTGAACAGCTTTTGGCTGTTTATGTGTGTGTTTTATTTTTTCAAAATATAATAATTCATATTTTATTTTTGTGTTCATTTCCGTTTCGTCTTTTTTTTTTTTGACTTCCTCGCATGTAAGTTTATTACAATATGTGTGTGAGTGTGGTTTTTGTGGATTTTTCTTAATGTCTATTTGGTGCTGTTGTTGTTTTGTTTCTGAAAAATGAAAACAATTCTACAGTATATTTTTAATTGCTATTTAAATTATTCATAAGACAAAAAAGAAAAGGAGGAAAAAAATGGAACAGAAATAAAAATGAAAAACACATCAACCAAAGAAAAAGTAACCAAAAAAAGTAATATTTAGTATGAAATTTAAAATCTTGATAAAGCAGGTGGTTAACAACGAGGGTCGTCCGAAATGGAAAAAAGTTTTCGTAAAGAAAAGTGGCTTCTAGCAAAGACAGTTTTCGCAAAGAAAAGTGTTTTCTAAAGAAGAAAGTTTCCGTAAAGAAAAGTGTCTTCTATAGAAGACAGAGTTCGTACAAAAAAGTAGATTCTTTAAAGAAAGTTCTCTTATAGAAAAGTGTCTTTTATCAAAGACATTTTTCGTAAAGAAAAGAATATTCTATTAAAGACAGTTTTTGTATAGAAATGTAACTTCTATCATAGACAGCTTTCTTAAAGAAAAGTGTAGTCTATAGAAAACAGTTTTCGTATAGAGATGTGACTTCTCTCAAAGACATTTTTCGTAAGGAAAAGTGTCTTCTATAGAAGACAGTTTTGGTACAGAAAAGTGACTTCTATCATAGATGGTATTCGTAAAGAAAAGTGTCGTCTATAGAAAACAGTTTTCGTAGAGAAAAGTGGACTCTATAGAGGACAGTTTTGGTACAGAAAAGTGACATCTATCATAGACAGTTTTCATAAAGAAAAGTGTCATCTATAGAAACAATTTTCGTAGAGAAAATTGGCTTCTATATAGAACAGTTTTGGTACAAAAAAGTGACTTCTTTTAAAAACAGTTTTCTTACAGAAAATTATCTTCTATAGAAGACGGTTTTCGTGAAGAAAAATGTCTTCATTTCAAGTCCGTTTTCATGTAGAAAGTGGATAGGGAATCCCTAATAGTTTTCTTATAGAAAAGTGTTTTCTATCGAAACAGTTTTCGTATAGAAATGTGTTCCATCAAACACAGCGAAGATAGCATTTAAATAGAAAAGTCTTCTATTGAAAACTGAACAGTAAACTGCTTTTAATATATATTCAATCAAAGATAGTTTTCGTATAGAAATGTGACTTCCATCAAACATAGTTTTCATATAGAAAAGTGAATTCTATCAGAAAAAGTTAAGTATCTGCCATTTCATTTCTCGTGATCCTCGTATTTGTCTCTTTGTGCGTGTGTAAATTTTTAACTTATTTCTAAATACCACAAAAACCCTGCTAAATTGTACTAATGCTTGTTATAAAGAAAATATGTACTAAGTACTAAATATGAAAGGAGTGTTACTAACGTATTTTCTCTAAGGACAACCCTAAGAAGAAGTACTTATTATTGTGTCATTTCTTAAGAGTTTTTACATTAATTTTCTTGTTGGTTTTTCCTCCACCTCACACTACTTTTAACTTAACTTTGACTTTTTGTTCAGTTATTTTTAATGCGTTTTTGTTTTTTATTTTTTATTTTTTTTTATTAATCATTAACCTTAATGTCATGCCAAACACGTGTAAATTGTTTAAATTCCATAGGAGGAACATATTTTCGTAAAACAAGCTAAAAGCTAACTCCCGTTTTTTATTTGACATGATTTTATACTTTCTTTTTAAGAAAGAGTTTCTTGAGAAAGTGTCAGTTAGACTTTGATATAGGGAATTAATTTTATAAATAATATAAAATATATTACCGACAGATATACATACGTAGTAAGCAAGTTCAATGTAAATTGATAAAACGTGTAAAATAAGATAATAAATTACAATAAATTATATGTTTTCCGTTAATATTGATTTAAATATAATTTGTTTTCCAATTATTACGATATGCCTTTTCTTTTAAAACAAAAATGATATTTCTATTAAAAAAAACAGTTTGTCATTCATTAGAGATAGTGTTTAAAAGGAAAGTATCTACCTTAAAAAAAACTGTTCAGTTTTAAAAGTACTTAAGAAGTGTACTTCATAGATGACAGTAGAAGGCAGTTTTCGTATAGAAAAGTGTCTTCTATTGAGGACAGTTTTCGTATAGAAAAGTGTTTTCTATTGAGGACAGTCTTCTATTGAGGACAGTTTTCTTATAGAAAAGTGTCTTCTATTGAGGACAGTCTTCTATTGAGTACAGTTTTCGTATAGAAAAGTGTCTTCTATTAAAGACTGTTTCGTATAGAAAATTGTCTTCTATCGAAGACAGTTTCGGTACTAAAAAGTGTCTTCTATTGAGGACAGTTTTCATATAGAAAAGTGTCTTCTATTGAGGACAGTTTTCGTATAGAAAAGTGTCTTCAATTGAGGACACCTTTCGTATAGAAAAGTGTCTTCAATTGAGGACACCTTTCGTATAGAAAAGTGTCTTCTATTGAAGTCAGTCTTAATACGGAAAAGTGTTTTCTATCGAAGACAGTTTTCGTATAGAAAAGTGTCTTCTATTGAGGACAGTCTTCGTATAGAAAAGTGTCTTCTATTGAGGACAGTTTTCGTATAGAAAAGTGTCTTCTATTGAAGACAGTTTTCGTATAGAAAAGTGTCTTCTATTGAGGACAGTTTTCATATAGAAAAGTGTCTTCTATACAGGACAGTTTTCGTATAGAAAAGTGTCTTCTATTGAAGGCAGTTTTTATATAGAAAATTGTTTTCTATTCAAGGCAGTTTTCGTATAGAAAATTGTTTTCTATTGAAGACAGTTTTCGTATATAAAAGTGTTTTCTATTGAAGACAGTTTTCGTATAGAAAAGTGTCTTCTATTGAAGACAGTTTTCGTATACAAAAGTGTCTTCTATTGAAGACAGTTTTCGTATAGAAAAGTATCTTCTATTGAGGACAGTTTTTGTATAGAAAAGTATCTTCTATTGAAGTCAGTCTTAATACGGAAAAGTGTTTACTATCGAAGACAGTTTTCGTATAGAAAAGGACAGTTTTCATATAGAAAAGTGTCTTCTATAGAGGACAGTTTTCGTATAAAAAGTGTCTTCTATCGAAGACAGTTTTGGTTTAGAAAAGTGTCTTCTATCGAAGATAGTTTTTATATAGAAAAGTGTCTTCTATAGAGGACAGTTTTCGTATAGAAAAGTATCTTCTATTGAGGACAGTTTTCGTATTGAAAAGTGTCTTCTATTAAAGACTGTTTTCGTATAGAAAAGTGTCTTCTATTGAAGACTGTTTTCGTATAGAAAAGTGTCTTCTATTGAAGACTGTTTTCGTATAGAAAAGTGTCTTTCATCGAAGACAGTTTTCGCATGGATAAGCGTTTTCTATCGAAGACAGTTTTTGTATAGAAAAGTGTTTGTATTAAAGATAGTTTTGGTATAGAAAGACGTCTTGTATAGAAGACAGCTTTGGTATAGAAGATTGTCTTCAATTTCCTCTAGGAAAGTATCCTTTATCGGAAACCTATTCCATATAGAAAAGTTTATGCTATCGTTTGCAATGGAAAAATCTTTTTTGATAATAATTTTCGTATAGAAAAGTGTTTATTTTAGTTCAAAGTTTAAAAACTCCATAAACCCTTTACATTACTCATAATTCCCAAAAAACAATTTCTTTATAAGAATTATTGTTTAAGAACAGCAAATACTTTATTTATACATTTTCATAATTGGCAAATAAAAGATTTTTTGTTTTCCACAAACAATAAAAAAATATCTTTTTTGTTTTCTTTGTTTGCCATAAGAAATGACACTATGAACTCTTTTCCATTACTTAAAACCTAAGAGTCATAGTAAATGATTTATATTATTTATTTTCATTTATATTACCTTAGTTTTGTCTTAACAGAACAAAAGTATAACATTTATTGAAACTAAAAAATTTTGTTGAAAAATTGCCAAAATGAAAAACAACAAACAGCAGAGAAGAGAGTTGAGAACTAAAAATGGAATTAAATAAATTTTGTTTATCAACAAAATTTTATAAACTCATCATAATATGTGAAAAAGAGAGCAGAGGAGAAAACCACAGGCTTTGGTTAGATTTTGAAAAGGAGCTTTAGAAAAAAAATGTACATATATGAGTATGTCTTTAAGTAGATAGAGCTACATATCCTGTGATACTGTGTAAAAAGTGTTTATCAGAATTTGTAGTTTTTCCTGTTTTTTTTAGAATATTTATATTTTTATAAGCTTTTTTATGTTGTTGTTGTTTTTGGTCTTAATAAAATATATAGTAAAACAATAAACTTAAATGAAATATGAATATGTTCTATGACACGTATAAGGGCTCAGCATCATCTTTCTAACAAATAACTTTTATCTTCTACTCCCAACCAAATGTTGAACTAAAAACATCAGGCCAACTAATAGTATACAAATTCATGCATTTCTTTTTTCTCATATAAAGGGGCCAAAAAATAGCAACAGGACTCAAATTAAACTCTATAGAAAGTGTCTAGCTGAGAAGGATATATGTGGAAAGTACACTGTTAAAAGTATCTCAGGAAAGCGAGAAAAATGATATACTTGCAAGGAACACTTATGCTAAAACAGCAAAGTTTATTAAAATTTAAACAGTTTCTAAATCAAATCTTCATTACTAAATAGTTTCGAATTTCTCTTTATTTAATGTGTTCTCTGTGATTTTTTTCTCTCTGTATCCATATGTAGAAACTAGAAATGTTATATTGTTTTTCCATGTTATCCTTTAGAACGTACATACATACATACATTCACAAATATTAGTATATGTATTTGTTTTCACTCACACACTTCCTTCTACATCTGTGGTATTATTTTCATATATGATTTGTTATTTATTTCCTTATTGTATTTGGTATCTTTTTCTATATTTGTATTTATATTTAATAAATTCATTCTTTTCATAGTTATTTCTTTTTTCAACTTCCATTTCTATTTTCTTTTGTTTTTCTTATTTATATTTTTTTTGGTGTATTTGTCTAAACATATAAATTTGTCATTTTTTTATATTTTTTTTCTTTTTTTTTTTGTATTATTTGTATTTTTTGTGAAATTTTGCATTTTTCTATCATATAAATTTTAAATTGTTGTTTATCTATAGATTTAGAGAGTTTATAAACTTAATAAATAAAAGATTTTTTTTCATATTTAATATTTACGAAATGGAAATATTAAGTTTTATTTAATTAAAGTTTCAATATTGACAAAATGATTTTATAAAAAGTAAAAGTTCTATAATCGTTAGTGTCGATTCTTATGTAGACTTCACAATAGTGTGTTTTTTACAGGTTCAGACTATAGGTGTTGTTCTTTATCTATTTAGTTTTTATAAACAAGCAAACAACATATGAAACTGTACGTTGTTGTTGTTTTCCAAAAACTTTGATTTTTAAAAATATATTTTGCTAGAATAAAGTAGAATTAGAGTAGAGTTAAAGTAGAGTTGGAGTAGAGTTAGAGTAGAGTTAGAGTAGAGTTAGAGTAGAGTTAGAGTAGAGTTAGAGTAGAGTTAGAGTAGAGTTAGAGTAGAGTTAGAGTAGAGTT
>NC_060950.1:67576663-67581247 GCF_022045245.1 Lucilia cuprina | reverse complement strand
GAGTAGAGTTAGAGTAGAGTTAGAGTAGAGTTAGAGTAGAGTTAGAGTAGAGTTAGAGTAGAGTTAGAGTAGAGTTAGAGTAGAGTTAGAGTAGAGTTAGAGCAGAGTTAGAGTAGAGTTAGTTAAAGTAGAGTTAGATTAGAGTTAGAATAGAATTAGAGTAGAGTTAGATTAGAGTTAGTTAAAGTAGAGTTAGAGTAGAAATAGAGTAGAGTTAGAGTAGAGTTAGAGTAGAGTTAGAGTAGAGTTAGAGTAGAGTTAGAGTAGAGTTAGAGTAGAGTTAGAGTAGAGTTAGAGTAGAGTTAGAGTAGAGTTAGAGTAGAATTGGAGTAGAATTAGAGTAGAGTTAGAGTAGAGTTAAAGTAGAGTTAGAGTAGGGTTAGATTAGAGTTAGAGTAGAGTTAGAGTTGAGTTAGAGTAGAGTTAGAGTACAGTTAGAGTAGAGTTAGAGTAGAATTAGAGTAGAGTTAGACTAGAGTTAGAGTTAAGTTAGAGTAGAGTTAGAGAAGAAATAGAGTAGAGTTAGAGTAGAATTGGAGTAGAATTTTAGTAGAGTTAGAGTTGAGTTAGAGTAGAGTTAGAGTAAAATTGTAGTGGAATTAGAGTAGAGTTAGAGTAGAGTAAGAGCAGATTATAGTATAATTAAAGTAATATAGAGTTAGAGTAAAGTTAGTGTTAGTTAAAGTAGAGTTAGAGTAGAGTTAAAGTATACTTAGAGTAGTGTGAAGTTAGAATAGATACCATTAGGGTAGATTAGAGTTCTCCTTGCAAAAGAACTGTTCATTTTTTAAATTCAAAAATGAATCAAGTTCATTTTGGATAACCTCCTCTCAAGTAAAGCTTAACCCAGAAAGATCATGAATCAATCGAAACAGGTGACAGTCGTATAGGGCAAGTTCGCGACTATAAGTGATATAGAGAAGTTGTTTGCCATCCTTTTAAATTAGCAGATCACATATGGAATTCTAAAGATTGTTAAAGCTCTCGATAAGTTTGACAACATTCCTCATGGTCTATTGCTCAAAATTGATTTCTAGATTTTATAATGGCGTGGACGATATTTGCTTCTTAAATGCACAAACCAACTTCCCAAAGCAGAAGCATGGAAATGCACTTAGAGCAATCGTTATAACTAACTGACTGATATATATTTTTTAAAATCACATATTAGTTGTTAATAAAAAACTAAAGCTTTTTTCAAAACATACATTACCTGCTATAAATTTCTCATTTTTCGGTTATGCTCCCTATAGATAAAAAGTATAATTAGCAATATTGTGATATAAATGTTATTGTAAAGGGTATTTTGGCAAGCACAAGAAAAAATTTAACTTTATAAAAACAAATATATATTTAATGAAAACACATACATATGCTTATAATTTACATATACATATACACGTACATCTTTTCATCTTTATTATTTATATAGCCTACTTATATAATGAACAAGTTCACAAGTAATCAAGGTCTTGAAAATTGTCTTCTTATAAACTTACACATGCTTACACATGCATACATACGTAAACCTCTTATAAAATATTTTCTCTTTTACAGTCAAAATTTAAGCCTTTTTGCGATACTTCAGCATACAAGTGTGTGAGTGTAAGTGGATTTATTTTATTTTAAAAACAAAAACGAAAAAAAAACTATATATGAACATTTATAAAGAACAAAAAAATAAAGAAAAAAATAAAAAGTGAAAATATAAAATAAAAAGAAAAATTATAAATTGTATACACGTACGAATATTTTCTTAACATTAGCATGTATGTATGTATGTATGTATGTATGTATGTATGTATGTATGTATGTATGTATGTATGTATGTATGTATTTGTTAAGTAACCAAATATTTTATGCTGTTTGAGAATTCTAAAGAAGCAAATTTTTTTATAAGACAAAACAGAAAAAACAAGGCAGCAGAAAAACGAAAGAGTTTCCTTGGCGTATGAAGTGAATAAATACGAGAGCATATCGTATTTCGTAAGTATTTATGTGTCTTTTTATTTTAATTTTCAACTGCATTTCATGGCCCTGTTTAAGTTTTTCTTTATTTAATTTTTGTTTTTGCCTTGAAATAAGCTGTGTAAATATGTCTGTTTGTAACTCATTTAAAATAAATTTTTAACACTTGTGCTCCTTCAATGGTACTTTTAATATGTATTTTATTTATTTAGTTCTTTTTTGCTTTTCTTGTTTCTTTAAGAGAAGCTTATTTGGCTGTTTTAAGATTTTTTTTTGAATTACTCAAGTATGCATTTGTTTAAAGTTTAAATAAATATTTTGACTTTTTAGATTACAAGTTGAAAAATTGTTAAAGGGAAAACTTAAGTCAGATTTTGACTAAAATGTGAATTTTTCATAGAAAAGTGAAATTTGTTTTAGAGAAGTGTTAGAGTAGTGGTAAATCAACGTACAATAGTGGATAAAAGCTGTCTGTCTGATGAACATCCGGCAAGGATTAATAACTTCAAGCTGAAATAACTTAGCCCTCTTCAATAAGGTCAACTGGTAGGATGTTAATATCATGGTAACACAAGGGAACCTATCTGGACCCAAGTGAGCTTTGCCAAATTAACCTAACCTTACCTATATTAAGGGTAGATAGAGTAAAGTAGAGTAGAGTTGGAGTAAAGTTAGAGTAGAGTTAAAGTAGAGTTAGAATAGAGTTAGAGTAGAGTTAGAGTAGAGTTAGAGTAGAGTTAGAGTAGAGTTAGAGTAGAGTTAGAGTAGAGTTAGAGTAGAGTTAGAGTAGAGTTAGAGTAGAGTTAGAGTAGAGTTAGAGTAGAGTTAGAGTAGAGTTAGAGTAGAGTTAGAGTAGAGTTAGAGTAGAGTTAGAGTAGAGTTAGAGTAGAGTTAGAGTAGAGTTAGAGTAGAGTTAGAGTAGAGTTAGAGTAGAGTTAGAGTAGAGTTAGAGTAGAGTTAGAGTAGAGTTAGAGTATAATTAGAGTAGAGTTAGAGTAGAGTTAGAATAAAGTTAGACTAGAGTTAGAGTAGTGTTAGAGTAGAGTTAGAGTAGAGTTATAGTAGAGTTAGAGTAGTTAGAGTAGAGTTAGAGTAGAGTTAGAGTAGAGTTAGAGTAGAGTTAGAGTAGAGTTAGAGTAAAGTTAGAGTGGAGGTAGAGTAGAGTAAGAGTACAGTTAGAATAGAATAAGGGTACAGTCTTATTAAGGTTCTTATATTTCTTTAAATTTGATATAGTCACATGAAAAATTAGGGGTTTTAGTTCCCAGCTGGTTAAAATTAACCCACGAACCAAAACAGCAAATTTTCTAAAGACCTCCAACTGTAATGTTGAGTATTCTATCCTTGAAATATTTTTTCTTTAAAAAGGTTTTATATAAAACATTTTCGCGTATTGTAATGTATTGTTTATTGTGCTCTTAGCATGTGAGTAATAGATCTTTGTTTTCTCCCCATGGCAACCGAAGCAAACGATGAGATTACAGATAAAGAAACTACGGTTTGAATGAAGAACAATATAATTTTCAAAAGAAAACTTTTAAATTAGAAAGGCCTAGATATTTAGTAAACTAAATAAAAGGCGGAACTAAAGTATATATGTAATCCTTCCAATTTTGCTATCAAATATATTTCTCTTTAAAAATATTTGAAAATTTTTTCAAAAACATGTTTATGCTTTTCTTCAAGTATATTTTTTGCTAAAGGCTTTTTTTGAAACTCTTATAAGTGCCTGCGTAGGTTTTTGTTTGTAGGAGTTGTTTTATATTCATATACTTATATGAAAGTCTCGCAACAAGAACGTGCTACTCTTAGATTATTTATGTGTAAATGATATACTGGGAAATTAGGAAAGAGTAAAAGTATAAACATATTTTACATATGCTTGACTTTAATTCCCCACTGAACATTAGCGCCAAAAAAATGCAAAAAAAAATATATAACAAATATATTTGGGGGAAAATGAAAGTCACAATTTGCTGTTGTAGCAGATATAGAGAAAGTATTTTTGACCGAGGCAAAACCAGTATCAAACATGTCTACATATTTCAATATTTAGTGAAATAAAACAAATTTCATTAACAAAGCTGAATTAATTTTAAAGATTTCACGGGTTATATGAACTTTAAAGACATTGAGGGATTTTGGGCCTATTAAATTTACAAATACAATAACTGGTTAATGTTTAGAGATTCTTTTTGAAAAACCCTTTAACATATATACTTTTGTGATTGTGTAATAGCAATGAATGCTTGTTCGCTTGCTTGGCTGATTGTCTGCTATGAGTTGTTGTTTGCAATGGTTGTTTGGTTGGTTTGGTTTTGGCTGCATGGTTGCTTCTAGCTTGATATTGCTTTTGCTTATACATATCCACATGCTGTTTGAACTGCTGTCGTCATTGCCGTCCTTATAGTTGTTGTTTGGTGTAACATTTAGTGTCATGCTGTGTCACGTTATTTATTTTATTATTTTAACATGCTATTGCCTTTATTTGCATGTTTTTAATATTTTATTCTTTTTATACCCTACACCACTATAGTGGGGAGGGTATTATACGTTTGTGCTGATGTTTGTAACATACAAAAATATTGGTCCAATACCCACCTTAAAGTATACCGA
>NC_060950.1:67574877-67576563 GCF_022045245.1 Lucilia cuprina | reverse complement strand
TCTGTTCTAGTTCTGTTCTAGTTCTGTTCTAGTTCTGTTCTAGTTCTGTTCTAGTTCTGTTCTAGTTCTGTTCTAGGTTTGTTCTAGTTCTGTTCTAGTTCTGTTCTATTTCTGTTCTAGTTCTGTTCTAGTTCTGTTCTAGTTTTGTTCTAGTTCTGTTTCAGTTCTGTTCTAGTTTTACTTATGATCTGTACTAAACATTATAGGTTTAAAATAATAATTTTTTCAATTACCAAATGCCACTTAGGTTTCAATATTTCTTTTAAAATGATTAAAGATTTAATTAGTGAAGTATATTGAATTTTTTTATACACCAGTAATGCATTATTTCCATTTTACTTATTTAAATATAGGTATTTATATTATTTTCATTTCTGAAAAAAAAAATAAATAGAATTTTTATTTTATTATTCAAATCATAGAGAAATATAAACATTAAAAGTCCATTACTGTCAAAATATACTTCGTATACATATAACTTTTGGGCATATTCATAAAATCATATATTTTAACCCTGCAGTTGGGGCTGCTTAACCCTAATAAGACTTCTTGCCGTCTCTCGAATATAACTCCAATTTCAAAATCACTTTGAATTGTTAAGGAACTTGGCACTATTAAAGAAACTATTGATTGACTTTTTCTTGTTGAATTATTAAAAATAAAGAAATTAATATCAAGTCCATGAAAATTGCCGGGACTTGATGAAACACACACAAATATACACGTACAATCATATACATTTTGTTAGACAGACATATTTATATAACTTGTTTTCTACTTTTTTTAATGGAATATGTACAGATATAAGAAAATAAATAAAATTCACCAGCATATGTGACAAAAATACAATATGCAAAAATATTAACAAAATAACAAAAATGAAACTCATACTCGTACAACAATATTATAAACTTATTTTTATTTCGTTTCTTGTTTTGCTTATTTTTTCTGTTTTATGAATTCAAAACGAACATTCACCTCATCTAGAATGGAGGAGTAGGTAATAAAATAAAATGCAAAAATAGAAAAAAACAAGTCAACGTTCTGTATTCTGCTGTGCCGAATTTTAGATACTCTTCAATATTTTTTTGAATTTTTAAAAAATTTTATATATTATTTATTGTTGTTAAAACATTTTTTGTTTATAAATTAGTTATTTATAAACCAAATTTGGTGATTTTCAATGAGAAATTTCTAGACAGTCCGACAGACTAACTGAAGATTTGGAACTCGTATATATTTGAGATCTTCTACAGACCGATAGACGGAAAGTCAAAAGTATACAGAATATATATGGTAGAAAATTTATATTATAAAAATTACAAACGAAATGACAAACTTATATATACCGATTTCAAAAAAAGTGGTTTGTACAAAAATAGTATGGAACACAATAAATTTTAAGTAAATATATGTATATGAAATTTATACGTATTGTACACATTTTGTAAATTGTATATAATGTTTCAATGTGTAGGTAAATAAACAAATATATTGATGTACCCACAACTGGAAGAAAATGTGCCTCATCAGATGATGTTATTTGAAGTTATTGTTAAATGCTCCAGTTTTCGTTCTGTTTTAGTTCAGTTCTAGATCAGTTCTAGTTCAGTTCTAGTTCAGTTCTAGTTCAGTTCTAGTTCAGTTCTAGTTCAGTTCTAGTTCAGTTCTAGTTCAGTTCTAGTT
>NC_060950.1:67572629-67574777 GCF_022045245.1 Lucilia cuprina | reverse complement strand
TAGTCTAGTCATAGTCTAGTCATAGTCTAGTCATAGTCTAGTCATAGTCTAGTCATAGTCTAGTCATAGTCTAGTCATAGTCTAGTCATAGTCTAGTCATAGTCAAAGAGTGACATGGTTTCTTTTATTTTGTATTACCCTGTCAATATATTAATGTATAGAAACTTTGGGAAATGTTTTTCCTTCCACCAACACAATCTATAGCTATTTCCGTTGAAAATATTAATACACATGACATTTATTTTATAGACTTCAACTTCGAGTAAATAACTCTAATATTTTTTGGTAGAATGAATATTTATAAAAAGAAATGTTTAAATATTATCGGTGTATATTTGTAAAACTTTGTTCTATTTTTTATGTTTTTTACTTTTAAATACCATGAAAACGCGCAATTAAAACTTTTTATTTGTTTTTGACTTATTACGTGTTAATAAAACATATTTATTTTGACAAAAATATAACATTTTGCATGTACTATTAAATACTACTGTATATTAGTATTACAGAAATATAAAAAATATATATTTTATATATAATTACAAACAAAATTATTTGAGTTTTAGAACTGAACTGGCCGTTCTTGTGTTATCTTGTATAAACCATATAATTCAGTTACATAACCTTAAAAATATGGCCAGCTCTCTAGTCTTCCAGTGTTCCTAGTTTTGATTGAATATTAATACAGATTTGTATTATTATATCCAATGTTAAAAAAAGAAAAAAACAATCAATAGCAAAAAAATAAATTATAATAAAAATCTGTCTTTTACAGTCAACCCACACATACATATCCTTCAATATGTCATAATATCAATATTGAAATTAAACAAACAAAAAAAGTAAAAACGTTTCCAAATAAAACGTAAAAATTTCATTAACTTTCTTTTTTTATTCATATACATCAAGACCACATAACGTATGATTGATATAATTCATCAATTTAATATCACTCATATGTCAGGAGATATTAAACCAAAAAGGAAAAAAACAAGATCCAAAATAACCTGTGTTGTTCTTTTTCCATCTACTACATTATTTACCTGTATAAATGGTAATTTATACATTATTTCATTATATATTTAATAAGTTTATATACTACATTGTATATGTTTTAATATAATTTGTTGAACAAAATGAAAAAAAAACTGGTTTTATCCACGAACCAACCTACAAAACTTGCCAACTTATCCGCCTCCCCCTACTGACAAGCCATTAGCGTTGAATTGTTTTGTTTTCAGTTGTGTATTCACAAATGTATCGTTATTTATATGGAACTGATTGTTTTAATACAGTTGGCTTATGTTTTCAATTAAATTTCCATATAATTTTCATGACATGATAAACTACCTACACAAGTCATGCATCATCCATTCATTCATAAGCGATTATACAAACACATACACACACATACTGACAGTGGCACCAACACGCTTCAACGAAAGTTTTCCAAAAGAGAGTATGTGTGTATGTGTTTGTAGGGTAGTATGAAACCTTTCGTATGTCAGAGAAAAACTGAAAGTTTTTGCTCACTGCTACAGTTGTTGTTTTTAGGTTTCTACCTTGTACGAGTATAAATGTTATATTTTATGAGTGTATTTGGCAGTCAATTTATTAAATAAACCAAACAGATGAAAAATCTCAGTGGACGTAAAACATTTATATAAACTGAAATGAAAAAAGCAAAAAAATATTATATGGAACTGTATGAAGTATAGCAACACAAAAAAAGTTGAATTAATAATATTGTTAATCTAAGCGGTATTAAAGTTTTTTTAATTCCACTATAATAACTTGTAAAAATTATTATAATTTGACTCTCTACAGTAGGCAACACTTTTTACATAATTTCGAAAGTGTTGCCATTACGACAAGAATTGTACTCTGCACTTAACTAAGGACTATATTTAAGACATTGATCTGGTTAATGGATCTACAAGGCAAAAGACAACAGACAGGACTCTAAGGCTATTAACATTCCGACTAATATATAACTACACTATAAATTGTACTATAGACTTGCTTATGGACTAAATTGAATAGACTATGACTAGACTATGACTAGACTATGACTAGACTATGATTAGACTATGACTAGACTATGACTAGACTATGACTAGACTATGACTAGACTATGACTAGACTATG
>NC_060950.1:67563000-67572529 GCF_022045245.1 Lucilia cuprina | reverse complement strand
TTCAGTTCTAGTTCAGTTCTAGTTCAGTTCTAGTTCAGTTCTAGTTCAGTTCTAGTTCAGTTCTAGTTCAGTTCTAGTTTAGTTCTAGTTCAGTACTAGTTCAGTTCTTGATCAATTCCAGTTCAGTTCAAGTTCAGTTCTAGTTCAGTTCCAGTTCAGTTTGGTCTTTTATTTTATTTGGTTCCAGTCGTTTTAAATAACTATCACCTATTGTAGGGTATAGAGAGAGTTAGAAAGGTACAAAACCCATATACTCTAAAATATATGTGTTTTGACATTGTTACTTTTGCGTGTGATTATGTTTGCATTTTCAATATACACGAAAATAACAAAAAAACATATAAGAAACTCATACTCCAGAAAAAAGGGGAATCGAGCGTATCTATAATGTACTCAAGGATCGTAAGAATTTATGTATTTAAGTATAGGATTGAGAGTAAAAGTCTGTATGTAGCTGTTGTGTTTAACATAAAATTTCAAACAAATGTTTACATATGTGATGCTTTCACATATATACATAAATACATACATATGTATATGCAAACATAAACGTGAGAGTATAGGTATTTACATGTTTAAATGTGTGTATAAAAACTTTTATTTGTCTGTATACAAAATATCAAGTAAGTAAATTTAATTGTAGGTTTGTATGTATGTAAGTTAACAAGTAAAAATTTACTTGTAGTGAATATAGGGGAGAAAGTTTTGGAGTGGTAAGTTGTGTATGTAGATGCATGAGTGCATGTGTGTGTGAACGAACATGTTATATGGCATCCCTAGTGGCATTTATTAATGGCACAAAGTTTTAATGAGAATGTGCATATTTAATTGCAACAAAACTTAAATTTATATATTTAAGTTTTATCTGCAAATAGGAGGAATAACATCTAAAGTTCTTTAAAAATAGTTGAAAATCTTGTGTTTTAACATTGTCACTTTTGCGTGTGATTATAATAAAACTTATGGATCTCAATAACTTAAGGCTATCGTGTATAAAGGTTTTTCGAGATGTATTATCTAGTATATTGATTCTATAATCTCTAGAATACAGAAACTTTGGATTTTATAAAATCAAAACTTTGTATGGTGTGTTGTATACAGACTTTTTATAGATCACTTTTTAAACTAACCTCCATTTAGTTGTACATGCTATGTGTATATATGTATATAATCTTATACAAATGTTTGTGTCAATGGCTGTGTATATTTGTATAAATACACAAGGAAGCTGTTAAACTTATAATAATATTAATTAAAATATTTTCATTTTTTTCCAGCCAGCTCCTCAATACAAACATTATGACAAAATTCGCACACACATTTTAACACGCATTATGATTTAAGATTAAAGAAATATAGATTAAATTATTTTTATTTTTTTGTTAAAATAATATATGAGAAAATTTTATATTATTTTTAATTGAGTTTTATTTGTGTGCTGTTAAAAGAGTGTTTGCAATTTGATTAATTATTTATTATGGAAATGTTGTATTTTCATTTACCAGCAAGCTTTTAATGTTGACACTTTCGAAGATAATTGGCAGTTTTGGGAATAAATTATTTGTGTTAAATTATTAAGATATTTTTTTTTAATATGTAGGTTCTTTGGCTCTTTAGTATATATAGTTATAGAAAATTTGCTAAAGCTAAGTATATATAGTTCAAAAGTTTTTTTCTTCAGTCAATTTGTGGCAGTATTTTATGTGTCATATTCATTTCCTTCTGATCACTACAACCCATCAAATTTTTTCCCTCTTATCATAGACACAATTATTCATCATAAGCACCATTTTCATTTTCCGTTTTTGATGACACTGCACATAATAATAAAAAGGGAAAAATACAAAAAAAAACCAACTCCACATAACAAAACACTGCAATTCTACAGCCACAACTCCAATAATGGCGAACAAATGTTGAAAAACATTTTTGAAACAAATATTTCCTAACTGACAGCAATAACAAAAAAAAATGTGCCTTACTCATACCATAGACGGACATTAATAGAAAACCACTAAAAATATACAAAAAATTACAAAAAAAAAAAACGAGTTAAATCAAATACATACCATTTACTTTAACTCAAACCGCACTAACTCGATAAAAAACGGAAATGTGACCATAAAAACGGATGTATGCTGATGAAAGAGTAAGCTTTTTGTGTGGATTATCAAGACGACCAACGGGGTTATAATAATTAGGGAAATCATTTTTAAATAGAAAATATTTTTGAAAATTAATCAAAATTTCTTTATAAAATCTGAAGGTTACAATTAGTAATATATAAAGCCTGAAGATCATAGTCTGAAAAGTTAGGAGAATATTGTTGCTTTAGTAAGGAGAATAAAATTTTTATTGTCTAGACACTGTAGTCTTTGTAGTCTTTGTAGCATGAGGACTACAGTCTCACTACGAAGACTATAGTCTTGAAAGTTAGGAGGATATTGTTGCTCTAGTTTGGAGACTATATACTGTAATAATCTGGTCTGGGGACTATATACTGTAATAATCTGGAGACTACACTATTTATAGTCTAAAGACTTTAGTCTCCATAATAAGGAGACTATAATCTCTATAGCCAGCGGACTTTAGTCTCTATTATCTGGAAAATATAGTCTCTGCAGTCCGGAGACTATATTCTTAATAATTTGAAGACTATAACATTTATAGTCTGGAGGCTATAGCCTCTTTTGTCCGAAAACTAGTCTCTTTAGCCTTGAGACTCTAGTCTTTATAGACCAAAAATCTACAGAATATAGTCTCTACATTCTGGGGACTATTGTCTCTATAGTTTTTAGATTATAGTCCCTATTATCAGGAGACTATCGTTACAATAGTGTGGCTTTAATAGCCTTTCTAGTTGGGACATAGTAGTCTATATAATCTGAAGACTATAGTTTCAATTTCTGGTCACTATATTATCAATCTTTAGTCTAGAGGCTATGGATCTATAATTTGGAGATTAGAGTGTATACATTCTAGAATCTGAAGTACCTGGGGACTTTAGAACCTGTCTATAATACAGAGACTATAGTACTTACAGTCAAGAGACTATAATGTCTATAGTCTAGAGTCTAGAGACTTTAGTAACTATAGTATGTTTAGTCTGGAGGCTATACCATCTTAGACTACAGAGTTTAAGAAGTCTACAATCTAGAGACTAGAGTGTCTATAGTCTAGAGCATACAGTGTCTATAGGTAAATAGATAAACTACAGACTTTAGTGTCTATAGTCTAAAGACTATTGTCTATAGTCTTAATACTATAGTGTCTATAGTCTAAAGACTATTGTCTATAGTCTTAATACTATAGTGTCTATTGTCTATCTAAAGACTATATCGCCTATAGTCTATAGACTTAGTATTTACTGTCTAAAGACTATAGTGTTTATAGTCTAAAGACTATATATAGCCTTTTTAGTCTAAAGGCTATAGTGTTTATAGTCTAAAGAATATAGTGTCTATAGTCTAAAGACTATAGTATCTATTGTCTAAAGAATATGGTGTCTATAGTCTTAAGACTATTGTGTCTATAGACTAACGACTATACTATTTATAGTCTAAAGGCTATAGTATCTATCGTCTAAACACTATAGTGTCTATAGTCTAAAGAAAATAGTGTCTATAGTTTAAAGACTATAGTGTCTATAGTCTAAAGAAAATAGTGTCTATAGTTTAAAGACTATAGTGTCTATAGTCTAAATACTATTATGCCTATTGACTGAAAACTATAGTGGCTATAGTCTAAAGACTGTAGTGGCTATATTCTAAAGACTATATTGGCTATAGTCTAAAGACTATAGTGGCTATAGTCTAAAGACTATAGTGGCTATATATAGCGTTTTTAGTCTAAAGACTATAGTGTTTATAGTCTAAAGAATATAGTGTCTATAGTCTAAAGACTATAGTGTCTATTGTCTAAAGAATATAGTGTCTATAGTCTTAAGACTATTGTGTCTATAGACTAACGACTATAGTATTTATAGTCTAAAGGCTATAGTATCTATCGTCTAAACTCTATAGTGTCTGTAGTCTAAAGAAAATAGTGTCTATAGTTTAAAGACTATAGTGTCTATAGTCTAAATACTATTGTGCCAATTGACGGAAAATTATAGTGGTATAGTCTAAAAACTGTAGTGGCTATAGTCTAAAGACTATAGTGGCTATAGTCTAAAGACTATAGTGGCTATAGTCTAAAGACTATAGTGGCTATAGTCTAAAGACTATAGTGGCTATAGTCTAAAGACTATAGTGGCTATAGTCTAAAGACTATAGTATCTATAGTCTGGAAGCTACTACCTTTAGTCTGGAAACTATTTTTAGTCTGGATGCAATAGCCTCTAAAGTCTGTACAATCTGGGGACTATAGTCTGGATACTGTTATATGTACAGGCTGGACAGTATCTAGTGTCTGGACTGCATTATATACATATGTACATAGTTGGTCCCTTTTTTCACTTTTCTCTCATAATCCACTAAAATTTTTTTTAATTTTGCTGCAAAAAATGCGACAATTTAAATTATTTACTGCCACAAAATCTAACGGCATATAAATATGTGTTTTTTTACAAACTGAGTGCCACAAATCCATACAATATTGCATACATATAAAAAGTGTTGTTGTTGTTACTAAAGCGGAAGTAATGTTTCAACTTTTCATTATGTGTATGTGCACATTAAATTCTCTACAAAAAAATATATATTCTACTAGTATGGGTTAACGCGCTTTTTTGTAAAGGTTTACTTAACAAAAATCTACATTATCAACATCACTGGCATTATTTTAGTTTTTTTTTTACTTTTCAAAATATGGACATTTTGCTGAACAGACAGACCGGAAGTAAAATGAAATTATTTATAGTATTTCTTTTTTTTTTCTTTTTTTGACTGTAAAATCTGCACAAAACAGTATATAATTGTGAATAATGGAAACATTAGAGAGAAAACAGAATTGTATATTTATTTCAAAAATTTCACATCCTTCTCAAAATATTGTTTGACTACATGTCCATCATGTCGGTAAATAAGGTAAGTGTAAGCTTTAAAATATGTCAATCATTTATAACATAAATCTTAGAAAACTAATGACTTTAATCTTAAAATTAATAATAAATTTATAACATAAATCTTAGAAAACTAATGTCTTTAATCTTAAAATTTCCTGGGTAGCTTTAAGACTTCAAAATTTCCATATAGAAAATTTTCCTTGTAAATTTAATTATCGTATAAAAAATTAAGCCTCATTTCTTAATTTCATTATAAATTCATATAATTTTTCTTTCAATTAATTCCCTCTAAGCGTATGATTAACATTTACATATATCCATTAATAACAATATCACTCATACGTTTAGTCTCATATGCATTAAGCAAATTAAATTTTAACTTCAAACAATAATAAAAATAATAAGGCTTTCAAAGAAACAATTTTTAAATTTGCTTTTAAGTAAAAAATTAACAAAAGATCCTTCCTTTTAAGCAAAAGACTAAGGAAAATATATTAATTTTTAGTTGGATTTTATAAAGTAATGTATTTTTGTTTCATTTTTTTTTTTTCATTACTTGTTAAGAACATTTATCTGTATTATTTATATGAAACTAATGAAGCATTAAAAAAAATGTTGATTTCTATTAAAAATTCACCCTCCATTCTCCTGTTGTCATTCAGCTTTTGTATATGACATTTTGTTAAATGTAACACAAGATGAATTTATTTTTGTGTCAGTTGCTTTGTAAAGTTATAAAGCTTAATAACTGCAAAAAAAAGAATACAGTTAAAGGAAATGAAAATATATTTCAGAGATTATACAATAAGGAAATAAGTATGAAATTAAAAATACCTTTTAGCAATTAATCAGCTTAGGCTTAATGGACAAATAAGTATTTCAATATAATTATAAGAATTTTGTGTAAATAAATTCCGACAAAAAAAATCTTAAAATTTAAATTTTATAAAATTAATATTCTTTTCAAAAACTATATACAATAAACAATTTTTGCAAATTAGCTTTTAAATTTAAATTCAGCCAAAACTATTATCAAAATAAATAAATAAATTATGTGACAAAAATGTTAAATAAAACGCACAAACGCCTGCTGATAACATCAACTCTGTTAACTGTGATACTATACTTAGTACTACTCCCATCCAACTAGTTTTCTAGTAATTGAAAAATTAACATTTTATAGTTTAGCTTTGACCATTTAAATGTAACAACAATAATAATAACAATATTATTTATTTTCCATTTAACCAAAAGGTTCATTTCGATGGCCCAGACATTAAAAGTATTTAAATTAGTGCTACAGCTGTTGTTATTGTTTTGCTAAATGGTCTCTAAAATGCCATTAAATTAAAAGGCCAAATGAACAAACAACAAATAAATGAACGAATGTTTGATATGGAATATATTATTGAAGCTAATTTTAATTTGAATTGTTAAAATGTAAAATATATTTAAATAGTGTTACTTGAGAATTAAGAATATTCAAAATGAGAAAATTTAGTAATGATCAGCTCAGATCAATCAATTCAAAGCAAATCTAATAGAAACTTTCACCAAAAGGTGACTTTGGCTCTATTTTGAAGTAGCGATCACAAGGTAATCGATAGCTTGATAATGAACTTTTCTATTGATGATCACTTGGAGATCGTTCAGTCTTTCTTGAAAAGTGAGATTTAATGTTAATCTCTTAACTTTTTTAATGGAAAATTTCTAATTTCTTGATAATCTTTATCAGCTAACAACTATTGATCTATCACTTGATTACTTAATGATCGATGATATAGTGTTAAGAACTTGATGATCTTTTTCTACATACAAATGTTGATCTATCAACTTTTCTTTAGAAAACAGTTGATCACATAGTGTTCAATCTACTTTTCAGTACTAAAAAATATGTATCATATAGTAGACGATCAATTTCTCTATATAAAATTGCCAATCGATACTATGATCAATTGTTGTCTGCTTTTTCATCGATAAAATTTTCCAGTAAAACTTGTTTGATTTCTTACTGCTCGTTTAACGTTAAATTAAAGAATTACTGATCAGTCAGAGAATGATCAACCTTTTACTGATCACTCGGTAAATGATCAACATTTTGATTGATAATTTGTAATCACTAGGAAATCGATCAATGTTGATGTCTCAACTTTGCTATAGAAAGCAATTGATCTTATAGTGGTCGATCTACTTTTCTATATTAAAAAAATATACATCACATAGTAGACGATCAATTTCTCTGTAGGAAATTGTTGATCAATTGTTGACTGCTTTTTGATCGATAAAATTTTCCATTAAAACTTGCTTGATTTCTTACTGGTCGCTCAATTATTATATTGATTGAAGAATTGCTGATCGATCACTCGTTGAATGATCAACCTTATTAATGGATCACTCGGTGATCAACTTTTTGATTTATAATTTGTAGTCACCAGGAAATCGATCAATGTTGATCTCTCAACTTTCCTATAGAAAACAGATGATAATATAGTGGTCGATCGACTTTTCTATTCTTTATATAAAATTGTTGATCGATACTATAATAAATTGTTGGCTTCTTTATGATCTATAAAATTTTCTATTAAAACTTGTATAACTGATCACTCAGTGAATGATCAACCCTTTTAATGGAAAAACTACTGATCACTCGGTGAATGATCAATAGTTTTGATTAATAATTTGTAATCACGAGGAAATCGAACAACATTTCTACAAGAAATTGTTGATCATTTGGTGATCGATAAATTTTTCAACAAAAACTTTTTATAACTTGTTGATTAATCAGTATTTCTTTGGAAAATCAATAAACTTTTCTATATAAAATTTGTTGATCGCTATAAAACATTGTTGAGCACTACGTGATCGAGCACTTGAGTGTTGAGAACTTGTTGTCTGGAACCAACACTTTTCCATAGAACATTATTGAGTACTTAATGATAGAGGAAACTTTTTATAACTTGTTGACCAATCAGTATTTCTTTAGAAAATCAAACCACTTTTCTATATAAAATTTGTTGATTGTTTGGAAACCATAAAACATTGTTGAACACTATGTGATCGAGCACTTGATGTTGAAAACTTGTTGGCTGTAACCAACGCTTTTCTATAAAACATTCTTGATCATTTAATGATCGAGGACATAGTGTTGAGAACATGGTGATGGGACCAATGCTTTTTTTTATAAAACGTTGTTGAGCACTTAGTGATCGAGTGTTGAGTACAAGTTTTTAGAAAATTGTTATCATTTGGTGATCGTTCAAATATTTTCAATGTGTTTTCTGCAAAAACTTTTTAAAACTTATTGAAAAATCAGTTTTTTTTTACAAAATTTATCAGATTTTTATATAAAGTTTGTTGATCGCTTTTTGATCAAGGATTTAGTGTTAACCACTTGATGATGAAAACACTTTTTATAAAAAAAGTTATATATGTTTATTGATTGATTATTTATTCGTTTTTAGAAAATTGTAATCATTTGGTGATCGTTCAAATATTTTAGAAAAATAGCTGATCAAATTGTTAATAGATCATTTTTTTTAATTGTGGTTCAGCAGTAATATGAACTTTAATATTTAGTAAAATTGGGGTAATCGCTCCTATTCAATAAAGAAGGGAATTGCCAAGCAAACTTAAAAATACTTTAATCACAATAAAAATTGTAAACATCTTTTAGTAAATACATTACAATAAATAATTTCCATTATCAAGCAACTAAAATAACATGTAATTACAATTGAATTTTACAACAATATTACAAATGTTTTCAAATATTTATAACAAAAATTTAATAAACAGTTGAAAAAAAAAACAATCTTCTCGTTCTGTCAGACATCATATAAATGTTCGCCTATATAAAATTTTAATTTTCTGCTGTTGTCTTTTATGAAAAGGGAAAAAAACACAAAAGAAATTATAAACGAATTCTTGTTAACAATTGTTATGTAACAAAAGCAATTTTTACTTTAATAAAAACCAAAAATCAAGTTAAGTTAAAATGTTACACGTGTTGTGCAAAAATAAAAAATAAAAGTTAATAGCAAGAATGAAAACAAGTTCCAAGTATTTGTAAATACACTTGGAAAGTCTACAATTTTCTGCTATAGTTCTTTTTATGCCTTTCTTAACAATTTAACTAATATTTTATTCATCATTTTCACAAAATTACCTTAAATCCTTAAAACGTAGTGTTAGTAACGTAGGATATTAAAAGGGAATTGCTTGAGATTACATCAATTGAAAGTTCACTTCTGAAGTGTAATTGTAATTGTTATAAGGGTTGTTTTAATGTTTCAAAATATGTTAAATTAACTTATAAATTATCTTCAGATATAATTGACAGCTTAGATGTCGACTGAAAAATGTTAAGTGAATAAAAGGGGATGGAGAATCTAATAAAGACGTTATAAACCAGAACTAAACTAGAACTGAACTAGAACTGAACTAGAACTAAACTAGAACTGAACTAGAACTGAACTAGAACTGAACTAGAATTGAACTAAAACTGAACTAGAACTGAACTAGAAC
>NC_060950.1:67556987-67562900 GCF_022045245.1 Lucilia cuprina | reverse complement strand
TCTAGTTCAGTTCTAGTTCAGTTCTAGTTCAGTTCTAGTTCAGTTCTAGTTCAGTTCTAGTTCAGTTCTAGTTCAGTTCTAGTTCAGTTCTAGTTAAATTCTAGTTTTCTAATCTATAAAATTTGAGTTTTTGGTAGTTTTTATCTTTTCAACTACTATGAAATCAGGCATGTAAATTAAAATCTATTAAAATAAAGTTTTTATTGCTTTTTCGTATTTGTGTCAATATTATAGAAATTTCAAAAAGTACCTTTTGTAGAATGAAAAAGTACTTAAAAGTTCCCTTTTATGCGTTCTAATCTAATCCGTACTCTACAAACTTAATTTCATGTTTCTAGGTCCAATATTACAGAAAATTCAAAAAGTACCTTTTGTAGAACGAAAAAGTACCAAAAAGTCCCTTTTTCTAGGTTGTTACGTACATGCTAAATTTCATTTTTCTAGGTTCAATATTATAGAAAATTTAAAAAGTACCTTTTGTAGAACGAAAAAGTACCTAAAGTTCCCATTTTATGTGTTCTGACGTAATCCGGACTCTACATACTTAATTTCATATTTCTAGGTTCAATATTAGAAAAAATTCCAAAAGTACCTTTTAAAAACAAAAAAAAAACGTACCAAAAAGTTCCCTTTTATGGTTACTAAGTTAAGTCAGGCTCCACATACTTAATTTCATGTTTCTAGCCAGTATTAACAAACTAGTGCTGCTCTCGCTCTGCTACTCTTGCTCTGCCTTTTTTTATAAACAAGAGTACAATAACAACATTTACCGTATGATTGTGTGTTTTGTTTTTGGTTTTTGCAATTTCTGTTTGAGCATGAATAAAAAAACTCAATTTTTGATAAAATTTTCAGAGGTTGTCTCGGATTTTTGCTCATATCTCCGTTATTCGGATCTCGCCGATATCTGGGGTCCTCTAAAAACTGATTTCAACAAACATACAGACAGACGGACATGGCTTAATCGATTCAGCTATCTATAAGGATCCAGAATATATACTTTAAGGGCTCGGAAAATTATATTATAGGAATTACAAACGGAATGACAAACTTATAAATACCCTTCTCACGAAGGTGAAGGATATAAAAACTAACTATTTTGGCATTTTTTTTGGTAATTTTACTGGTACTTTTTGAGTTTTCATTAATGAAATGAATAGCAAGGATGAAATATGTTTTAGTTTTGTTACTTTATTCATGATAAA
This sequence comes from Lucilia cuprina, assembly GCF_022045245.1. NCBI lineage: Eukaryota > Metazoa > Arthropoda > Insecta > Diptera > Calliphoridae > Lucilia > Lucilia cuprina. Next base: position 67,561,695 of record NC_060950.1, on the reverse strand, counting down.
CATATGTGATATTTTATTTAGGGCAAAGAAAATTGTGCTTGATTACATTTGGTATTTTCAGGTTTATCGCAAATACCCAAGAAAGCGTTGAAATATTGTTTACCACAACTAACGCGCAAGGCTTGACGATTACGGCAAATATAATATTCGTTGCAACTTGTTAAGGAGGCTAACAAATAGCCATTAGGTTTGTCATTGCAGGCAATACTCATATAGTTGTCGATATTCTTTTGTAGTTTGTTACTTTCTGCAGAATTGTGTGCATCAGCGGATTTTTTAGAAGTTGTTGCTGTAGCACAAGTGGTAGTAGTGCAAGGAGTTGTGGTACATGTAGTTGTGGTACAGGTAGTTGTGGTGGAAGTAGTTGTGGTACATGTGGTTGTGGTACAAGTAGTTGTGGTACATGTAGTTGTGGTACAAGTAGTTGTGGTACAAGTCGTTGTGGTACAAGTAGTTGTGGTGCAGGTAGTTTTGGTAGATGTAGTTGTGGTGGAAGTAGTTGTGGTACAAGTAGTTGTAGTACAAGGAGTAGTAGTGCCAGTGGTTGTTGTACAAGTAGTAGTAGTGCAAGTGGTTGTGGTACAAGTAGTTGTAGTACAAGTAGTTGTGGTGCAAGTAGTTGTGGTAGAAGTAGTTGTAGTACAAGGAGTAGTAGTGCAAGTGGTTGTAGTACATGTTGTTGTAGTGCATGGAGTTGTAGTACAAGTTGTTGTAGTACAAGGAGTAGTAGTGCAAGTGGTTGTTGTACATGTTGTTGGTGCCTTCGTAGTACAGGTCGTTGTAGTACATGGTGGTTTAGTCGTTGTACACTCATGGCATACCTTTGGTGTGCTACATTTTTTCAACACCAAATCAAACATTTCACCAGCTGGACAACATTTCTTTTCGGCTACAGCATTATTTTTACACAAATAATATATTGCTTGATTTTTGGCATTCACAGCATAATTTCCATCTTTTATACCACAACAGGGACCTTCGCAGGTTAATGGCACTTTAATGGTCTCCACACAACCAGGATTCTTTGTGACACATTCCCCTTTCACTGAATCGTAAAAATTGGGACATGTCTTCAATAGTGCTTGATCACCCTTGCATTGATAGTACTGGGAACAGCTACCGGGTACCAGCATTTTGAAACCATCTTTATGGGAACGACACAAATATTTGGCTAGTTGATCGTTATTCACTGTGGCCGCCTGACTGGTTGACAACGCCAAAACCAGCAGTATGCCTGATATTACTGAAAATTTAATTTTGCTTTTATAAAGTAATTATTTAGATTTTGGAATTCGTTTCACTCACCAAATATTGTTTTCATTGTATTTCTCTGCTATGAGTACGAAGTCTTGAGAGCGTATATTGCTATTTTATTGAAATTCAACTTCATTTATATTGGAAACTTATATCAAGATATTAGTAATTATTTCAGCATTTTGATCAGTTATCTAGGTGATGTATGTAATTTGGCAGTGTTTTTTTTTTATCTGCATATATCGTTTACTTTGTTTTTGTTAATTAAAATATTTAATATAAAAATTGCAAATTATTGTTTTTGAGTGACAAAATTTTGTAAACATTTCTGTATTTTGTTTAGCAAAACTTTTGCTTTTCAGCTTGAAAAGATAAATTAGACAATTTTAGCTTAACAGACAGTCCGGTGCAACTTATAAAGAAGTATTTCGATTTTCGAAGACTTTAACAGACAGATTACTGTTCGATAATCCGGACTATAGACTTATCTATTGTCCAATCTAGAATATAGACTGTGATCTAGACAAAGCGATTCTACAGTCCAGACTATACACTAATCCAGACTTCAGACTAATCTCTAGTTCAGACTGTAGACTGATCGATAGTCTGATTTATACTGTAGACGGTTCTATAGTCCAGATTATGGGCTGTTCTGTAGTCTAGACTATAGACTGATCTATAGTCCGGATTATAGTTTTATTTATAGTCCACACTATAGACTGATCTATAGTCCAGACTATGGCTGATCGATAGTCTGATCTATAGTCCAGACTATAGACTAATTGATAGTCTGATTTATACTGTAGACGGTTCTATATTACAGACTATGGACTGATCTATAGTCTAGACAATAGACTGATATACAGTCTGGATTATAGATTGATCTATAGTCCATAATTTAGACTGATCTATAGTCCAGATCTACAGTGCAGACTATAGACTAATCCAGACTACAGACTGATCTATAGTCCAGACAATGGACTGATCTATAGTCTGATTTATACTGTAGACGGTTCTATGGACTTATCTATTGTCCAATCTAGAATATAGACTGTGATCTAGACAAACTGATCTTTAGTTCAGACTGTAGACGGATCGATAGTCTGATTTATACTGTAGACGGTTCTATAATCCAGACAATGGGCTGTTCTGTAGTCTAGACTATAGGCTGATCTATAATCCGGATTATATATTTATTTATAGTCCACACTATAGACAGATCTATAGTCCAGACTATGGCTGATCGATAGTCTGATCTATAGTCCAGATTATAGATTTATTTATAGTCCACACTATAGACAGATCTATAGTCCAGACTATGGCTGATCGATAGTCTGATCTATAGTCCAGACTATAGACTGATTGATAGTCTGATTTATACTGTAGACGGTTCTATAGTCCAGACTATTGTCTAGACTATTGACTGATCAAAAGTCCAGACAATAAACTGATCTATAATCCAGATTATATATTGATCTATAGTCCAGATTATAAAGTTATCTAAAGTTCAGACTATATTTTGATTTACAGTCCAGACTTTAAAGTGATCTACAGTCTAAACTAATTCAGACATATCGATAGTCTGATCTATACTATATACTGTTCTATATATATCATTTATCATTTACGTTTACTAGATCATTTACCATTTACATTGTTAAAGTTTATATGCTTTTTGTAAAACACCATTAATAATTAAAAAAATATTTTAATGAAATAAATAGAACTTAATTATTTTTCTACCAACACTAACTAATACTACTAAACATTATACTACAAACTAAGAACTACTTATCATTATAATCATCATCATTATAAATACAAACATTTTCATCCAAAACTAAAACTTTTGCACAATATTTATCATCATCAACATCATCATTATCATCATTGTTATCAGCAACAACAATAATTATTATCATAAGCATCATTATTATAATCGCCACTAACACTCAGTTTATGCACAACACATACAACAACATTTTGGCAACAATATTTATGCATTTGCATAAGAACTGTCACTTGCAATTGCAGCCATTTTGAATTGTAATTTGAGTGGTCACAAAGTGTCACCACATGGTGATGTTAATTTATCAAAGGAATTTTACAATTGTTTAATTAATTAGATATCGTACCAAATGCATACGTTAGCAGCAGCAGCACCACCACCACCAACAACAAAATTTTACCTCTAGCTGTATGCGACCACAGTGGGACAGAATCAAATTATTTCTGATATAAATGTAAATGAAATTTCAGTAAGCCTAAATAAATGAAATTTCGAATTCAATTTCAGATTTGTAGAGACTTATCTTCTCGTCTGGAGAAGTACGATTTCATCCACAATTTTACGAATTTATTCCCACTGTTTTAGAAATACAGTAATTAACCGGAAAGTTGAGCCTTAAAACTGAACAAAATCTTTAAGGTCTTTAAACTTTTCTCGATTTTATCTTAATTAATTGCCACTGTAATTGCATAATATACATTTTAAAATTCAGCACATGTTTTCCTTCAAACAAAAAAAAATTAAAATTTGTTTATAAAATTCTAAATATCAAGAGAAATAATGTTTTTAGTATAACTTAAAACTAAAAACACAAAACTTTATCATCATCACAATAATTGTCAACAGGAATATCAAAACTATTGCCATCATCACCTAGTAATAGAACACTACACCATTTCCTAATGTAGTTACAAAAAAAATATGAAATACAATTTCAGCCAGAGTTGGGCGCAATTTTTTTATCTTTATCAATGATTAATTAAGTTCATTATAACTAAGAGGATGTCTGAAGTACAAAGGATTTATTCAATTTTGTTTCACAGTTTCTAAGGATATTTCTGGATTTTTTTATTCTTCTTTAGATATCCCTTGGAAATGCCGTAACAAAAATGCCCATTTAATTGTAAATTCACATGCACATCATTTATAGTTATGTATTATATATGCGTACATATGCATTTATATGCATTTAAATATTATACATTATTTACATGCACACATGGAAATGTTTACAAATTTATAAACAACACATCTGAGTGCCACCAATTTTAGGGCACAAACATACTAAATATATTCATATATACTATGTATGTATTGCATGTATTATAGATATTTTGTTATGGTGTTAGGTGGGAGAACAAGAGCACATTTGAGAACGTTTGATTTCACTGACTGATCAGTCACCAGTCTGTTTGTCTGTCTGATGTCAGTCTTTCTATATCTCAGTCTGTCTGTCTTATCGCATGTCAGACAAATAGAGATCTTCTGTCCGTCTGCCTGTCTGTCTTTCTGCATGTAAGACAAATGGAGATCTTTCTGTCCGTACGTCTGTCTGTGCGTCTATCTATCTATCTATCTATCTATCTATCTATCTATCTATCTATCTATCTATCTATCTATCTATCTATCTATCTATCTATCTATCTATCTATCTATCTATCTATC
>NC_060950.1:67555718-67556887 GCF_022045245.1 Lucilia cuprina | reverse complement strand
TCAGTTCTAGTTCAGTTCTAGTTCAGTTCTAGTTCAGTTCTAGTTCAGTTCTAGTTCAGTTCTAGTTCAGTTCTAGTTCAGTTCTAGTTCAGTTTTAGTTCTGTTCTTTTTCAATTCTAGTTTAGTTCTATGAACAACTTGATTATATATTTGCCTATACAATTCTTGGAACAATTTATTTTTAAGTTAAACATGTATTGGGAATGGAATAATTATTGAAATAAGAATAAGATATGAAATATTTTTTTTTCCAAAAGAAATCTCTTTCATAAATTATCAAATATTTTTTCTTTTATTAAATTTATTATTTTTTCTGTGGTTTCTACTTTTATGATTTTTTTTCTTTTCATAATGTATATTTGTCTGCTTGCAAATGGTCTAAAACAGTAAACAGTTCTGTTTTCTAAGGAGTAATATATATTTTTAACATTATTTTATATGATCTTTAAATAGTTTATATAATTCTTTGTGTGTTTGTGAAAAAAATCGAAATTCAATTAGGTTTGAAATATTTAATGGTATTTTTATATAGTCACTGGCGTCTGGTCTTGTCCATTTATGAAATTATATTAAATATTGACTGAAGTTTGAAGAGCACGTACTACTAACTTGAAATGTTGTAAACATTTGTTAAAAGGGGTTAGAGTTCTTGCTGTTTTTTTTGTTTTGTTTTATTTATGAAGTTTTTATTTATTGAAATAACATCAAGGAGAGGGTAACTTTAGCAAAGGAGAGGAATTTTAAATAATATTTTCATGATATTAAAGCGATTTTTAATATTTTGCTATAATCTATAGTGCCAAATAAAATGATAATATTTTGTTAAAAATCATTTTATATTTGACTATTGGATATATGTATTAATATTTGAGATATTCTGAACTTTTAATATCGTCTAATATGTTCAACATAGCTATAAATGAAACCAAACATAACCACAATCATTTCTAGTAATATTTCAGTGCATAATATTTGTCTTTTATAAACAAATATACTATACTCTCGTTTAAATACAGTCCCTTGAAACAAACACAAGCAAACTCTATTAATAATGTAACGAGAGAGTAGAAAAAAGGCAATTTCTTTTAGATAGATAGATAGATAGATAGATAGATAGATAGATAGATAGATAGATAGATAGATAGATAGATAGATAGATAGATAGATAG
>NC_060950.1:67549636-67555618 GCF_022045245.1 Lucilia cuprina | reverse complement strand
CTGAACTAGAACTGAACTAGAACTGAACTAGAACTGAACTAGAACTGAACTAGAACTGAACTAGAACTGAACTAGAACTAAACTAGAACTGAACTAGAACTGAAGAAATATGTGAGAAAATTTTTTTTATATTTTTTTATTTATTTCAGAAATTTTTTGGCAACTCTAGATGTAATTAGAATTAACAGGGAGGAGGCTTAGTAACACAAGGTGTTGTGGTAGTGCATGGGGTAGTAGTAGTACAAGTTGTGGTAGTGCAAGGTGTTGTAGTAGTACATGGGGTAGTAGTAGTAGTACAAGTTGTGGTAGTGCAAGGTGTTGTAGTAGAAGTTGTAGTAGTACAAGTTGTAGTAGTGCAAGTTGTTGTAGTGCAAGGTGTTGTAGTACAAGTTGTAGTAGTGCAAGTTGTTGTAGTGCAAGGTGTTGTAGTACAGGTTGTAGTAGTACAAGTTGTTGTAGTGCATGGAGCTTTAGTTGTTGTGCATGGCTTCTTTGTGGTAGTCTCACATGGCTTAGATGTTGTACAGTCAGCACATTCAGATGCTACAGCACATTGCAATTTAACTAAATCAAACATTTTACCATCTTTGCAAAAGCTTTCCTTTTCTACAACATTATTTTTACACAGATAATAGGCCTGAGGTTTTTTAGGATCCACAGCATAACCACCATCCTCAATGCCACAACAAGGGCCGTTACATTCCGGCAATCGTCTAATAGTCTCCACACAGCCAGGATTATTGTCAACACATGCCTGTTTCGTAAAATCAAAGAAACGAGCACATGGTTTCACAAAAGTTTTTCCTCCTTGACATTCATAGTACCGTGAACAACTGCCGGGAACAATGGTCTTAAAACCATCAGGTCTAGAACGACACAAATACCTGGCTAGTAAGGCATTATCCAGTTTGGCCGCTTGGCAAGAAGAAATGGTAATAACCACTAAAAGACAGGCTACAACTGTAAAAAACGAGTTTTTTGTCGATAATATTTAGAAATTTTTTTTCTTTTCAAACGTAACGTTTATTTACCTATTTTTGAGTTCATGATATTAAAAGACTTTACTCAAGAAACTCTAATTTATTTCGGTTTAAAATATTTTGTTGTTACCTGGGTTTTTATACTAAAAATTATAAATGTACATAATTATTTTAATTGTTTTGTCATTTATCGGTCTTTATATCAGATCTATGATAATGTTATAGATACCGAATGAATGTAAGTGATAAAATTTCATTAAATAAATAAGATTTTAATCACAATTTATTTAAAGTTAATGAAAAATTTATTTTAATAATAAAATAAGTAGACATTTATTTTGTTACTATTGAAGAGAGAAGATATATAATATGTATTTTTATACCCTACCCATAGTGCGTTTGTGCTGATGTTTGTTAAAAAAAAAACAAGTATGAATATACAGTCGGTCGTAGCCGAACATATTGATACCCTACACCAGTCAGTATGTATGTTAAAAATCAGGATTATTTAAAAAATAAGCATTTGATTTGCTTTTTAACTTTATTTCAAAATTTTTTTATTTTTTTTTTGTTTTGAAAAAAATAGATTTTTTACAAAAGGCCTCAAAGGGGTGTAGGGCAAAATATGGCCCTATCCTTATAAATGTTGGTAGGGGGAGTTAAGTCTACTTCAATATTATTTATGTAGAATTTAAAAGTGTTATTAGTGTTTGTAAGTGAATTTTGACCTTTAATTCATTTTCTGAATCATTACTGATTTTCTGATCATTACAGAAATCGTTAGTGTCATTTTAAGTTCTATAAAGCTAAGTTTTGTAGTCTTTTGTTGTCATAATAGATCATTTAAATTAATTATTAGCCCAAAGCCCCTATTTGGGGGATACGGTTGTATTCTAAAGTATACTAAAGTATACTCCATTTAGCTATGTCCGTCTGTCCGACCGTCCATCTGTCTAACCGTCCGTCCGTCTTTTTTATTCATGTCGCAATTTTCAAGATAATTTGATGAAATTTGCCACATACACTTCTTTTGGTCCGACCGTCCTGTATGTTACAAACATCAGCCCAAACCCAATATACCCTCGCCACTAAAGTGGTGTAGGGTATAAATATTGGTACTACACCCACCTTTAAGTATACCAATCGGATTGATTTAGCTATATCCGTCTGTCCGTCTGTCTCATCTTAAAGTATATCAATCGGCTCGATTTAGCTATGTCCGTCCGTCTGTCCAAACGTCCGTCCGTCTTTTTTTCCATGTCGCAATTTTCAAGAAAATTTGATAATATTTGCCACATACACTTCTTTTGGTCCAAGGACTGAATCAACTAAAACAAACTGACGGTGTTATTTTTTGAGTTTAACTTTTCACCTATTGGTTTAAACAAAACTTTTACTTCGCTGTTTCCAAAGAAACACATTTTTGAAAATTTCAAATTTTTTTTAAAGCAACAAAGAAGTAACATCTTTACTCCTTTGGACACTTTTTGCTGTCTGTCCGACGGTCCGTCTGTCCAACCGTCCGTCCGTCTTTTTTTTCCATGTCGCAATTTCCAAGATAATTTGATAAAATTTGCCACATACACTTCTTTTGGTCCAAGGACTGAAACAACTAAAACAAACTGACGGTGTTATTTTTTGAGTGTAACTTTTCACCTATTGGTTTAAACAACTACAATTTTTTCTTAGTTAGTAAGTTAGTAAGGGCAGGCGCGGATCTAGATTCAGTTTTATAGAAAAATCTCGAAGTACCGTTTGAAGAGCGAAGAAGTACCAGAAAAGGGTACTTTTTCGTTCGGAGTAAGGTTATCCAAAAACAAAAATCCTCTTATAGGTTAAAAACACACTGCTTTATTCGTAACATAACGTTCAAGCTCAGCTTTGTTTCGTATGAACAAACAAGCACAATAACAAAATTTACAGTATGATTATGTGTCTTGCTTTTAATTTGTTTACAATTTCTGTCTGAGCATGAGTTAAAGATCTTAATTTTTTTTTTTTTTCTAAATTTACAAAGCTTGTCCTGGTTTTTTGCTCATATCTCTGCTATTTAAGGATCTACATATTTTGTTGATTTAAAATATCGATCTTTTTGAAAGTATGTCTAACAGTATTATAGATGATTCGGATCTCGTCTTTAGCTGGTCCTTTAAAAACTGATTTTAATAGACAATACAAACAGACAGATTAACATGGCTTAATCGACTTTGTTATCTATACACAAAATGTACAAAAAATCAAATCTACAATTTTTATTATAAATTGAATTTCAATAATCGAAAGAAAAGTAGTAAAACATTTGTTTCCTTGAATAAAATAGAATTACAATAACTAAATTTTTTTTTACATTTTTTACATACATTTATTTCTTTAATCATATTTTATGATAAAAAATCTCTTATAGATTTTTCAAATTTTATAGTACACTTGTTTTTAAACATAATTTTTACACTTAAGCATTGATACAATTGGTATTTTCGGGTAAATCACAAATGCCCTTCTTGTTATTGAAATATAATTTGCCACAGCTTACTGGTAGGGCAACGTTGTTGCGACAAATGTAATATTCATTGCATTTCTTTACGGATGGTAAAAGGTGACCTTCTTCTTTATTTAAACAGCCATAGCGTGTGTAAAAGTCAATTTCCTCTTGAGTCATTGGTAAGGGTAAAATGTACTGAGAGGGATCCTTAATGATTGGTTTATTATCATTGGGAGTTTCATTGGCTGGCTTTTTGCAGGGAGCTTTCGTAGTGGTACAGGGAGCTTTTGTAGTAGTACAGGGAGCTTTCGTAGTGGTACAAGGAGCTTTTGTGGTTGTACAGGTAGTTATTGAGGGTTTTGTTGTTTGCTTGCAGGGTGCTTTTGTGGTAGTTGTGCAAGTTGTTGTGGTGCAAGTGGTTGTGGTGCAAGTAGTTGTGGTACAAGTAGTTGTGGTACAAGTAGTTGTGGTGCAAGTTGTTGTGGTACAAGTAGTTGTGGTACAAGTAGTTGTGGTACAAGTAGTTGTGGTACTAGTAGTTGTGGTGCAAGTAGTTGTGGTACAAGTAGTGGTGGTACAAGTTGTTGTGGTACAAGTTGTTGTGGTACAAGTTGTTGTGGTACAAGTAGTTGTGGTACAAGTAGTTGTGGTGCAAGTGGTTGTGGTACAAGTAGTTGTGGTGCAAGTAGTTGTGGTACAAGTAGTTGTGGTGCAAGTAGTGGTGGTGCAAGTAGTTGTGGTACAAGTTGTTGTGGTACAAGTAGTTGTGGTACAAGTTGTTGTGGTACAAGTAGTTGTGGTGCAAGTGGTTGTAGTTGATTTACACGTTGTTGTAGTACAAGGTGTTGTAGTTGGCTCACAAGGTTTTTTAGTTGTAGTACATGGTGTTGTAGTTGTTGGCGTTGTCTTACATGGTGGCTTAGGTGTTGTACAATCGCTGCAAGTCGATGGTGAACTGCATTCCAATTTTATCAAATCAAACATTTCACCTTTTGGACAACATTTCTTCTCGGCCACACAATTATTTTTGCATAAATAATATACAGTTTGATTATTGGGATCCACAGCATAACCGCCATCTGAAATGCCACAACAGGGACCTTCGCAATCCTGTTTTGTCTTTAGGGTCTCCACACAACCAGGATTCTTGGTGACACATTCTTTGTTCAGGGGATCAAAGAAATAAGGACAAGTTTGGACCATTGCTTTACCATTTTGACATTGATAGTATTTCGAACAACTACCGGGTACGAGGGTTTTGAAATCATCATTTCTAGAACGGCAAACATAGCGAGCATATAAGGCAGTATCCAATTTGGCAGCTTGACAAGCCGATATGGCAAATGCCAGCAATAAACAGGATACGACTGAAAATAAAAACAATATGTATTACATATGTATATACATACATATTTGTACATTATAAAATTAATTATAATTTACCCAATTTCGTTGTCATTTTTTTTATTTAACTTTATTGAAGAACTTCTCTCTTGTAAATGCTGTACGTTTTTTGAAATGCATTGATTTTTATAGTATTTGAAAATTTTAATTATTTATCATTTATTCTACGAAATATGTATGTTTGATATCAGTTCCAAATATATGTAAATGATAAGAGATCTTTTTTTGATTATTTAACTGCTGTTTTTTTTTTAATTTCATATAAAAATGTATTGTTATATTTTTTAATAAATTAAAATATGAACGTATATTTTTAAAATATTTTTATCTGAATCTGTTTTTTAATCTGAAATTATATTTCATTTTATTATATATTTTTTTAGTTGTAAATATATATGTTTATACTCGCGTTTATGAGAAAAATATATTTGACTTATCTTTTATTTTAATGAATTAAAACTATTTAGGAACGTTGAAGTCATTTGTAAGTGACAACTAATCCTTATGAAAATTGATGAAGAGATTTTAATAGATATTTTTAATAAATAACTAACAAACAGGTACATTTTTCGTTTGACACAATAACTTTTTAACAAAAAACAACCATTTAAAGTATATATATTTCAGAGACATAGAATGGATTTTACTAAGCTGTCGTTATGATTGTGATTGATTTTTGTAATTATTTTATCAGACATATTTTCAAGAAGTTCACTCTCTAAAATACGGCAAAACTCCGAAAAAAATTGCAAAAAAATTAGATTTTTTTGACTCAAAAAAAAAAAAAAAAACTTACGTATTATATGTGTTTTGCGTAACTTTTGTTTATTAACATTTGAAAAAAAAACAAAGTGTTTTGTTATTTTATCACGGTCAGGGGCGTGAAGAAATTCATGAATAAAATGACGAGTTATTTTTATTTGTTAGCTAGTTACTGAGGTAGTCAGTTAGTTAGGTAGGTAACTAGTTAGTATTTTAGTTATTTAGGTAGTTGGTTAGTTAGTAAGTTAGATAGATAGATAGATAGATAGATAGATAGATAGATAGATAGATAGATAGATAGATAGATAGATAGATAGATAGATAGAAAGATAGAAAGATAGAAAGATAGATAGA
>NC_060950.1:67546494-67549536 GCF_022045245.1 Lucilia cuprina | reverse complement strand
TTCAGTTCTAGTTCAGTTCTAGTTCAGTTCTAGTTCAGTTCTAGTTCAGTTTTAGTTCATTTCTAGTTCAGTTCTAGTTCAGTTCTAGTTCAGTTCTAGTTCAGTTCTTGTTCAGTTTAGAATTTTTCCATAATATTTTAAATCATTAAAAAGAGTTGACTTTAATTTTGTTTTATAAAAACGTAATTTTTATCATAAACATAAAAACACAACAAGAACAACAAATTGCTCTAAAAAAGTAATTCCGTTCAATTTTCTACCTGAAAAAACATTGGTGCCCTACAAAAGGCGAGTAGCTAATAACTCATGAAGAAAAACCACTTTCTTTTCCCTAAAAACAAAAAAAAAAAACTAAAAAAAGAAGTGCACCATAAAACACAAAGCGAAAAACGCAAGGAACAATAAACAGAAAAAATAATAAAAAGTAGACTAAAGTGAAATAAACAATCTTAAAAATTGCTACCAAAAAACCATTAAAACCACACAATCAAGCAGCGAAGTAGCAGGAGGGACCAAACAAATAAGAATACAATAAGTTAAATTCACCCAAAAATGGCAAAAGTGTTTAAGAAAGAGCGAAGAACAAAAACAAACAAAAATTCGAAATACCATCAACCAAGGCTAAGAGGAAGAAAACACCAATAGAAAGTTTATGAAGGAAACAACACAGCGAAAATCTGGCACAAGTAAAATTTTCCTTTTTTATTTAAGTGAGAAAATTACACGCTATTATAAAATTTTTAACAATTTTAGGAGAAACAAACATGCTGTCTTCAAAAATACAAAATTGCACACTGTGTTTCTTTAACGCAATTTTATTGTGATATTAGTTTTTATAATAGAATTGCAAAAGAATTGGTGCCGATAACACTTGCATACTTATACTAACACACTTTTTTGCTAATGACAATTTCTTGAATGTGAACTTTCGGGAGAATACGACAGGAAGTTGTTTAGTTAAAAATAGACCACTTAAACTAGTGATTATTTATTTGAGGAAAAAAATAATAATAGAGAGTAAAATACTGGAAACTAGAATATTAAAGTAAATAATAATTACTTAAATAACTTGTATTATGTATACTCAAACTGAACTAGAACAAAACTAGAACTGAACTAGAACTGAACTAGAACTGAACTAGAACTGAACTAGAACTGAGCTAGAACTGAACTAGAACTGAACTAGAACTGAACTAGAACTGATCTAGAACTGAACTAGAACTGAACTAGAACTGAACTAGAACTGAACTAGAACTGAACTAGAACTGAACTAGAACTGAACTAGAACTGAATTAGAACTGAACTAGAACTGAACTAGAACTGAACTGAACTAGAACTGAACTAGAACTAAACTAGAACTGAACTAGAACTGAACTAGAACTGAACTACAACTGAACTACAACTGAACTACAACTGAACTAGAACTGAACTAGAACTGAACTAGAACTGAACTAGAACTGAACTAGAACTGAACTAGAACTGAACAAGAACTGAACTAGAACTAAACTAGAACTGAACTAGAACTGAACTAGAACTGAACTAGAACTGAACTAGAACTGAATTAGAACTAACGAGAATTGAACAAGAACATGTCGAATTGTTCAATTGCTATAATATATTAAACATTAATGTTTAATTTACTAATTGTTTTTATTTTTTATCCTTTATCAACTATTAGCAATTATGTGTCATTCATTCCGTCATTGTAACATTTTTTTTAATTTACATAAATACTGTTGAAACGTTTTATCTCATACACATTTTAATATTTCCTACATAATCATTTAGGTACCAAAACACTTTGTTTTTAAAATTTTCGTATATATAAACATTTTAAGTAACTACTATGACCAAATATATACATAATAAAACAGCAACAAAAAACCCTTAATGTATTTTTAATTTCAACCTGCCAACTTTTATGAAAAGTGGTAATTTTCATTATTAAAAATAATATAATAACTACAGCAACAAAGATACTGACTAGTGTATTTGAGGTAAGGCAACAGTAATAACAAAAACAATAACTTTGTATTAAAATAACATGAGAAAAAAAGATTATGAAAAAGTGAAATTCAATGTTTCATTGGATACATGATATCAGCCAACAAAGTCATTCACTCAAACAATATTAAACATGCCAACACGTTAATTAATTGCACTGAAATTATAATAAACTTGCCACCAACAAATACCTTCCAACATACATATAAATAAACAAGTACGCACACATACAAATAGAAATTAAAGCATATACAATTTAACATATACTCATTCGTATTAAAAGTCCTCACTAACTGATCTATAGTTCTGGGTTAATATTATAAGTTTAAATTTATAGTTATTTTAACAAATGACTTCTATCGGAAGAATTAAATTTAATCGGATATTTATAAATATTAAGTTTGACTGCTTTGATGTAGATATCTTTAATTAGTATAGTTTGTTTATTTTGCGTATTTCTTGGGCAAAACTTTCTTCTCGGCAATGCAAAGATAAGAGTAGTGTTTACACTACCGGGTATTTTACTGACACATACGTACATTAAACTCATTAACGATGAATGTATGTGAGAGAATGTGTCATTTTTAATATTAAAACAGAATATAATGTCTACCAACAACTACGGTAAAAACAAAAGACAAAAAACGAGAGGTTACTGTCATAATCAAAGATTCTGAACTTTAAGTCGGCCATAACAAGTGAAAATTTAACAAAAAAGGGGTTGAATTAATAATAAAGTGTCTGATGGTGTAAAATGAAAAATGTTTATTCATATACATATGTATGTATGTATAATTACTTGTCAATAATTAATAATCACTATGGAACAGATTGGTAGTTGTTATTAAATTAATATTTTCAATTTAATGTAGATCAGACTGTGAAAAATTTATAATTAGTTCGGCTAATGTTTAGTTCTAGTTTAGTTTAAGTTCAGTTCTAGTTCAGTTCTAGTTCAGTTCTAGTTCAGTTCTAGTTCAGATCTAGTTCAGTTCTAGTTCAGTTCTAGTTCAGTTCTAGTTCAGTTCTAGTTCAGTT
>NC_060950.1:67544875-67546394 GCF_022045245.1 Lucilia cuprina | reverse complement strand
AGACTATAGACTAGACTATAGACTAGGCTATAGACTAGACTATAGACTAGACTATAGACTAGACTATAGACTAGACTATAGACTAGACTATAGAGTAGACTATAGACTTGACTATAGTCTACACTATAGACTACACTATAGATGAGTCTATTTACTATACTAGAGTAAATAGAGATACGCTCTTGATATCATATTTTGTGTAAAATATCCTGCATCCTTTTTCCTAATATCTTCTATTTATTTGAGGTTTTTCTTAAAATTTGATTAAAAATAAAGTGACAAACATTATACTTAATATTCCAAAGTAGAAAAAATGGACAACACAAAAGCGATGATAAAAGACATTTTAAAAGCATTAAAATGAAAAACTATAACAACTTCTGAAAAAGGACTACCGGATAACAACCACAACAATTTGCTTTGTAAACTGATATGGAGGTATGAGTACATTAGATGGAAAAAAAGAACATAATAAAAATAGACCACTAAAACATGTTTAAGAGTGTTAAGAAAATTTAGCTATTTGCACAACAATAGAAACATAAATTTGCAACACTTGCAGCAACAGAAATAATAGAAAATATATAAAGTTTATGGTAAAATAAGGACGAGTATCAAAGCGTAGTTTGGTCGACTTAACTTAATCAGTATATTACAATTATGAGATAGCTGACCTACTTAGTTCGACCTACTTAGTTCTTGGTTTTAGCATTGAGACATATAAAATTTTGTGTAAATTTTTTTAAAGATATAATATAGCAAAACAATCGTTCAAGTTAATTATCATACAGTGTTTGTAAAATTTTATTTTAACAAATTGCATAAAAAAGCCCCCATACCATTGTATGTATATAAATAAGCCATGTCACATGAAAATATGAATATAATAGAACTTGCAACAGCAGCAGTAATAACCATACAAAAAAAATCATAACCCTTAAGCGATATAGTCATAGTACAACAGCTACAAAAACGACTACTACGACTACTTCTACAACAGAGGCATCATCATCACCAACCAAAAAACAACTGACACTGACAAAAAGCGTACAAATAATAAAATATAAAAAGAAAAACTTTCAACAAACTTAACGCTAAAGTGCGATGAAATGAAATTGAATTGAAGTGATCGAACATAATGTAAACGTACTACACTACTACCACAACTACTTTACAACTACTGCCACCATTACAAACAAAACAAAAAAGAAAACATAAAGTATTGTATATGTTGTTGCATGTTATTCTATCGACATAAAAAGAGACATTATATTATGAATGAAAAGACGACACTTTTTCAAAAAGTCTATAAAGGCAATAATGCATAAAAAATTTATACATGAGTTTATTTTAAACAGTGTGGCGAAAAACTTAATCTTCTGTTCTAGTTCTGTTCTAGTCCAGTTCTAGATCAGTTTTAGTTCTTTTCTAGTTCTGTTCTAGTTCTGTTCTAGTTCTGTTCTAGTTCTGTTCTAGTTCTGTTCTAGTTCTGTTCTAGTTCTGTTCTAGTTCTGTTCTA
>NC_060950.1:67542163-67544775 GCF_022045245.1 Lucilia cuprina | reverse complement strand
ACTGAACTAGAACTGAACTAGAACTGAACTAGAACTGAACTAGAACTGAACTAGAGCTGAACTAGAGCTGAACTAGAACTGAACTAGAACTGAACTAGAACTGAACTACAACCGTTCTTAAAATAGAACACAACTTTGTTCTTTATAAACTTAGCGCTTATTCATGTCTCACATAATCTTTAATATTTGTAACAAATCATTTCTTATGCAAACCATAGTTATTTTATTAGACTAAATAAATTAAATATTTATTATGTAAAATGCCATGAAATTTCGGCTCCATATTAGGTTAAATGATTGTTATTTAATGTAGTCTTTTATGGCATAAATTTATATTTTAGTGAAAATATTTTTGCATGACGTATCACTTTTGTGAGGTCAATGAATAAATAAATATTTACATTTATTTAGGAAAAAAATATATTACTGAATAACACGAGATATTTAAATATTTATGGCAGTTATTTTTGTAACTAACAGCATATTTTAGCACTACACTAAACAAAAGATATTTCTTTTTACATAACTGTTAAAAGTCTACATAAGTTGAAAATTTACATTGATAGCGGTAACTTAACGAAGACTTGCGCAGTCATTTTTATGTACTCTATTAAATTGCAAAGATATTGTGATGGTTTGCTCTCTTTAACGAAAGGTGTTTATTTTTATTGTATTGCTCCAAAATTCTACTACTACTAAACTATACATGACAACTAATCGGCTTAAACATATTTCAACATTTTACGGAACTTTAAATAAATTCAAATACATTTCTATGTGTTTTTTCTATAAGGAAGATCAACAAAACAAAGTCTTTTTTCAGACAATTGTAAATTCATATACTTGTTATGGCAAAATTATGTCGATAGATACAAAACATTGTTTCATTCGTGTTCGAAAATATTGCAAAATTTAGAAAGTGCTGTAACCATCTCTGAACTATTTATATGTCCGTATGACAATGTATGTATGATTTTGTTATTTTCTCTCAGCATTTAGAGAATTAATATGGCCGACCATAATATGATGGTGTACGTGAGTGTATAGTTGGACTGGTATTGTAACATAATGTAGAATATGAATATGCTTTTGTTGCTTTTAATATGATTGTTGTCTGCCTATTATTTTCTTTGTACTTTACTCTTCTTTATATCGTGGTGAGAGAGTAGTTTTATCAGTAATTTTCTTTATTGGTAGAAATTGATTCAAAGTGCCCATAAGTATGCTATATAGATTCTTATCGTAATAAATGTTTGTCTATGACTATTGTGGTTTGCTGCTGTAATAGAAGTCAATGTTAATAAAGTTATTTTGAATGCTAAATATGTAGAGGGAATGTTTAGAAAAAAGGATATTTTTAAAAGCGTAGAAAAGTGTTTTAAACAAATGGTACAACAAGTATTTTTGGGTAAAATTAGCTCAAGAAAGGGAAGATCTTGTTTAGTTCTTATTCAGCACTAGGTCAGTTCTAGGTCAGTTTTAGTTCAGTTCTAGTTAAGTTCTAGTTCAGTTCTAGTTCAGTTCTAGTTCAGTTCTAGTTCAGTTCTAGTTCAGTTCTAGTTTAGTTCTAGTTCAGTTCTAGTTCAGTTCTAGTTCAGTTCTAGTTCAGTTCTAGTTCAGTTCTAGTTCAGTTCTAGTTCAGTTCTAGATCAATTCTAGTTCAGTTCTAGTTCAGTTCTAGTTCAATTCTAGTTCAGTTCTTTTTAGGTTTATGTAAAAGTGACATTCCCTTATTTCGAATTATCTGCCTTCAATCTTTATTAAAACACAACAAAACATTATAAATATTTTCAACTTGTATCGTCTATCATATTCGCAAATAATCAGGATATTGTCTGTCAACCGCTAAACTTTTAACTTTTCTTAATAGCACAAAAGTACTTTAACCACTTCAGTCATTATCTCTGACAATGTATGACTTCGAATATAAAGAATATTCTATGCCCCATTAGCTCAACGGATCATCATATGTAAGCGCTCCTTGGTTTTTGTATTTTATTTATATTTAACACATTCTGACATATTCATGTCAACTATCAAACACACATATTTAAAACGAATTTGTTCTCCCACCCACTCACATATGCCATAACATTATTGCAAAAACAAACACACACAACATTTTAAAAGTATTTTCGCAAACAATCCGTTCATCAATGTATACATAAATACATCTTTCCATGAAATGTATATTGGTTGATAACTTTTGAAAGCAATTGCAGTTTTGCATTATTAATATTGAAGTTGCCACATAGCAGAGGAAGTATTGTCAATTTTAATTAGCCATTTAACCACATATCAATTACGTTATTAATTGCCTTTTAAATTCCTTTTAAATTATTGATAAATATCAGAGTAACAGGAAAAAATCAAAACTATAACAATTGCTCTAAACGGCACAAAAAATGTGTGAGAAAGATAATTGTGCAGAATAAACTGATTACATCTACTTAATAATAGAAGAACTTTTTTTTAGAGTAGACTAATTATAGGCTTGACCAGTGTATAGACAAGACTATAGACAAGACTATAGACTAGACTATAGACTAGACTATAGACTAGACTATAGACTAGACTATAGACTAGACTATAGACAAGACTATAGACTAGAC
>NC_060950.1:67534543-67542063 GCF_022045245.1 Lucilia cuprina | reverse complement strand
TATCTAATCTATCTATCTATCTATCTATCTATCTATCTATCTATCTATCTATCTATCTATCTATCTATCTATCTATCTATCTATCTATCTACCTAACTAAAACATCTCAATTGAGAGGTGTTCCTATATGGAATTTTCAATTTGTTCAATTCAAATTAGTTTTTTTTAGAATTAAATTTTAGTTTAATGAACTTTTCAGCTTTTCTCTCTTAAAAATAAAACTTAATTAAAACTTGACTTCAAAAATATACTAATACTTTAACTACAACTTATATCCTTAACCTTTTATAACCTTTAATACTTCTGCACAAATTCTAAATAACTCCTAAAATTTCTGCTGCCATTTCTGCCGTTTCTATTGAAAGCTTTTTGGTCTCAAGTACCGTGCCCTATAAGTACATATAAGTAACATGTTTAATTAATATTAATTCAACAAATTGTTTCATATATTTTTCATTTAAAAAAGCCAACATTTCTTTTTTATAACTTTACATTGAAAAATAAGTAGAACTTAACCGTCTATTTACATATTTTTTTATGGAAAATAAAAAAGTAGATGTTTAAAATAAAAAGTTGGTGAAAAAAGCATTAACATTTTACATTTACATACTAAACACCTTTACATGTTGATGTATTACATGACACAATCAATGTTAATGATGACGAAGTTGACATTTTGCTCTATGTGTTTGTGTGAGAAGTGTTTTGCGGAGCAATGGAGTCGAGGTAACAACTCTACCAAAGGTAAAATTATACGTTGACATTTTTGTACTTTCTACAGCAACAAACACAACAAAAACAACAACTTCGTTTTCTGGGAGGCTTATTCCAAAAGTCATTGAAATAAAATGGAGTTTTACTTTTTACAATTTAGAAATTGGTTGATTGGCAATCGATTTATTTTGTTAATTAATATGCGTTGTTGTTCAATTGCTGATCGTCATAAACTCTATTCGTATTAAGAACATTTTTATATATCCCTCGTATTTCAACCACGATAACTCCATTTGCATTAAAATTCTGTAAAAAAAATTAAAACTCACATAGAAATACCAACACAATATAAGGTAAAGAAACAAGAGTAAAAATTCACTCAACAGCTACAACCAACAACAAGAAAAACAAACAGCAACAACACTGAATGACATGAAGTATGGCAACAATTTCCGCAGCCACTTAAAATGCACTTAAGTTTGTGAAATGTTTCTTTACTACTTTTACCAACATTTAACAACTCCAAACCCCAACTTTCCTCTCTCAACATCGTCAGCAATATAACCACAACATTTTTTAAGTTTAAATTAAAAATAATAAAAAAACAACAACATACTAACGCACTTTCTCTTACAAAACACTACGTAAAGTAATAACAAATGCAACAACAACTACAACAACATTTATTAGTTTGTTGTTTTCTGCCATTCTGGTGTTTTATTATATTTACCACTAGTAATGTTAGTTTTAACACACTCATTCTTCTGATGATTTCCCATTTACCCTCCCGCTGTTCAGCACTTTTACAACAAAACTAAGAATAACATCAACAATAGGTAAACAGTAACCAACCGACATTGACTTTAGTGTTTGTATTTTCACATTGAGTAAGAGAATTTCTTCGATATTCCCTTTACTCAACTATTTACATTTCACTTAAATGTTTTTGTTGTTGTTTAAAATTTATATTATATGGTCATTAAATATTAGGGTGCAGAAAGTACAAGACTACAAACAAGAGGAAAACAAAAGGTCAACAATAGCTCTAGTTCAGTTCTAGTTCAGTTCTAGTTCAGTTCTAGTTCAGTTCTAGTTCAGTTCTAGTTCAGTTCTAGTTCAGTTCTAGTTCAGTTCTAGTTCAGTTCTAGTTCAGTTCTAGTTCAGTTCTAGTTCAGTTCTAGTTCAGTTCTAGTTCAGTTCTAGTTCAGTTCTAGTTCAGTTCTAGTTCAGTTCTAGTTCAGTTCTAGTTCAGTTCTAGTTCAGTTCTAGTTCAGTTCAACTTTAGCTCTACTTCAGTTCAAGTTTCGGGCGGATGAGTGATATTGAATTCCTACTAAAATAAAATATTGATTATACGCATTCACATTCGTATGTATATATATGAAGTACCAAAAACTTATTAAACTCAGATATTACTTAGAAATCAATACACTTTTTATAAACGTACACTCTTTAACAGATTAGTTTAAGAACTCATTTACTTTTTCGCTTATTTAATATTTAAAATGTCACAATATTCGCAGTTCTTAAGCAAATTATTGTTACACATTAACCGCCTTATGCAAAAAAGATTATTAAGTTAACAATGGTTGTTAAAACCAGTTTTTATATGGAAAAAGTGTGCAGTAAACCATTGTTAACTTTAATAATCATTTTTGCATAAGGCCCTAAGTATTTGTAGTTACTCGGTATAATTGTTCGCTTCCTTTACATGGCTATTTTATGGCAACTTTAGTGTTGCATTTATACTTCAATAAATGAAAAAAGTGCCATAATCAGAAATAATAAAGGATAAAATAATAAGCGAAGGGATGAAATCAACAAATAAATTGGAATAGTAAAAGAGTAAAGCAAATGGTAAAAGAGGGTAAAAAAAATCAAAAAGAATTATTACTCAAACGATACATGTATATGTAGTAGAAATATGTACACTACCCCCTATAAAAGTACAATATTTTTATTTCATATGAAAACCACAAATTGGAAAATCACATTGACGCAACTACTGTCCAAAATGTGGAAAACACCAAGACCATTATGTTGTACAATTAGCCAGAAAATGGCCTTTTTGATTTTTGATAAAAAATATCGAATTTTGGTAGAAAATAAAAGTGATTACAAATTTTCGTTCTTTTGGCCCTAGCTCCTATAGATTCGCCAGAAAATAGACTTTTAGGTTTTCACTGAAAATATCGAATTTTGGTAGAAAATATAGGTGATCAGAGATTTTCGTTTGTTTGGCCTTAACTTCTATAGATTCGCCAGAAAATGGATTTTTGTATTTTTACTCAAAATACCGATTTTTTATAGAAAAATAAAGTGATCACAAATTTTCATTCTTTTGGCCCTAGCTCTCTAGATTCGCCAGAAAATGGACTTTTAGGTTTTCACTCAAAATATTGAATTTTTGCAAAAATTAAAAGTGATCACAGATTTTCGTTCTTTTGGCCCTAGCTCCTATAGATTTGCCAGAAAATAGACTTTAAGGTTTTCACTCAAAATATCGAATTTTGGTAGAAAATATTGGTGATCAGAGATTTTCGTTCTTTTGTCACTAACCCCTATAGATTCGCCAGAAAATGGACTTTTAGGTTTTCACTCAAAATACCGATCTTTTGTAGAAAAATAAAGTGATCACAGATTTTCATTCTTTTGGCCCTAGCTCCTCTAGATTTGCTAGAAAATGGACTTTTAGATTTTAACTCAAAATATCGATTTTTTGTAGAAAAATAAAGTGAACACAGATTTTCATTCTTTTGGCCCTAGCTCTTCTAGATTCGCCAGAAAATGGACTTTTAGATTTTCACTTAAAATATCGAATTTTTGCAAAAATTAAAAGTGATCACAGATTTTCGTTCTTTTGGCCCTAGCTCCTATAGATTCGCCAGAAAATAGACTTTAAGGTTTTCACTCAAAATATCGAATTTTGGTAGAAAATATAGGTGATCAGAGATTTTCGATCTTTTGTCCCTAACCCCTATAGATTCGCCAGAAAATGGACTTTTAGGTTTTCACTCAAAATACCGATTTTTTGTAGAAAAATAAAGTGATCACAGCTCCTAGCTCCTCTAGATTTGCTAGAAAATGGACTTTTAGATTTTCACTCAAAATATCAAATTTTTGTAGAAAATTAAAAGTGATCACAGGTTTTCGTTCTTTAGGCCCTAGCTCCTCTAGATTCGCCAGAAAATGGACTTTTAGATTTTCACTCAAAATATCGAATTTTTGTAAAAAAATAAAGTGAACACAGATTTTCATTCTTTTGGCCCTAGCTCCTATAGACTTTTAGGTTTTCACTCAAAACATCGATTTTTTGTAAAAATTAAAAGTTATCACAGATTTTCATTCTTCGAATTTTTCCAAAAATTAAAAGTGATCACAGATTTTTGCTCTTTTGGCCTTAGCGCCTATAGATTCGCCAGATAATAGACTTTAAGGTTTTCACTCAAAATATCGAATTTTGGTAGAAAATATACGTGATCAGAGATTTTCGTTTGTTTGGCCCTAACTTCTATAGATTCGCCAGAAAATGGATTTTTGTATTTTCACTTAAAATAACGATTTTTTTTGTAGAAAAATTAAGTGATCACAGATTTTCATTCTTTCGGCCCTAGCTCCTCTAGATTTGCTAGAAAATGGACTTTTAGATTTCCACTCAAAATATCGAATTTTTGTAGAAAATTAAAAGTGATCACAGGTTTTCGTTCTTTAGGCCCTAGCTCCTCTAGATTCGCCAGAAAATGGACTTTTAGATTTTCACTCAAAATATCGAATTTTTGTAGAAAAATAAAGTGAACATAGATTTTCATTCATTTGGTCCTAGCTCCTCCAGATTCGCCAGAAAATGGACTTTTAGATTTTCACTCAAAATATCGAATTTTTGCAAAAATTAAAAGTGATCACAGATTTTCGTTCTTTTGGCCCTAGCTCCTATAGATTCGCCAGAAAATCTACTTTTAGGTTTTCACTCAAAATACCGATTTTTGTAGAAAAATAAAGTGATCACAGATTTTCATTCTTTTGGCCCTAGCTCCTCTAGATTCGTCAGAAAATGGACTTTTAGATTTTCACTCAAAATATCGAATTTTTCCAAAAATTAAAAGTGATCACAGATTTTTGATCTTTTGGCCTTAGCGCCTATAGATTCGCCAGATAATAGACTTAAAGGTTTTCACTCAAAATATCGAATTTTGGTAGAAAATATACGTGATTAGAGATTTTCGTTTTTTTGGCCCTAACTTCTATAGATTCTAGAGAAAATAGATTTTTGTATTTTCACTTAAAATACCGATTTTTTGTAAAAATTAAGTGATCACAGATTTTCATTCTTTTGGCCCTAGCTAGCTAGAAAATGGACTTTTAGATTTCCAATCAAAATATCGAATTTTTGTAGAAAATTAAAAGTGATCACAGGTTTTCGTTCTTCAGGCCCTAGCTCCTATAGATTCGCCAGAAAATGGACTTTTAGATTTTCACTCAAAATATCGAAATTTTGTAGAAAAATAAAGTGAACATAGATTTTCATTCTTTTGGCACTAGCTCCTCTAGATTCGTCAGAAAATGGACTTTTAGATTTTCACTTAAAATATCGAATTTTTGCAAAAATTAAAAGTGATCACAGATTTTTATTCTTTTGGCCCCAGCTCCTCTAGATTCGCCAGAAAATTGACTTTTAGGTTTTCACTCAAAATATCGAATTTTTGTAGAAAATTAAAAGTAATCACAGATTTTCATTCTTTTGGCCCCAGCTTCTCTAGATTCGCTATAAAATGGACTTTTAGATTTTCACTCAAAATATCGAATTTTTACAAAAATTAAAAGTGATCACAGATTTTCATTCTTTTGGCCCCAGCTCTTCTAGATTCGCCAGAAAATGGACTATTAGATTTTCTTTAATAATATCGAATTCTGGTAGAAAATAAAAGTGATCACAGATTTTCGTTCTTTTGTCCCTAACTCCTATAGATTCGCCAGAAAATGTACCTTTAGATTTTCACTGAAAATATCGAATTTTTGTAGAAATTAAAAGTGATTACAGATTTTCATTCTTTTGGCCCTAACTCCCATAGATTCGCCAGAAAATGGATCTTTATATTTTCACTCAAAATATCGAATTTTTGCAAAAATTAAAAGTGATCACAGATTTTCGTTCTTTAGGCCCTAGCTCCTCTAGATTCGCCAGAAAATAAACTTTTAAGTTTTCACTGAAAATAACGAATTTTGGTAGAAAATAAAAGTGATCACAGATTTTCATTATTTTAGCCCTAACAGGAGTTATTTTATTTTAGCCCTAACTCCTGTAGATTGGCCAGAAAATGGATTTTTAGGTTTTCACTCAAAATATCGAATTTTGGTAGAAAAAAAGTGATCATAGAATTTCATTCTTTTGTCCCTAGCTCCTCCAGATTCGCCAGAAAATGGACCTTAAGGTTTTCACTCAAAATATCGCCAGAAAATGGACTTTTAAGTTTTCACTCAAAATATCAAATTTTGGTAAAAAAAATATAGGTGATCACAGATTTTCGTTCTTTTGTCCCTAACTCCTATAGATTCGCCAGAAAATGTACCTTTAGATTTTCACTGAAAATATCGAATTTTTGTAGAAATTAAAAGTGATTACAGATTTTCGTTCTTTTGGCCCTAGCTAGTTTTCACTCAAAATATCGAATTATGGTAGAAAATAAATGTGATCACAGATTTTCGTTCTTTTGGCCCTATCTCCTATAGATTCGACAGAAAGTATACTTTTAGGTTTTCACTCAAAATATCGAATTTTGTTCGAAAATAGAAGTGATCGCAGATTTTCTTTATTTTGGCCCTAGCTTGTCTAGATTCGCCAGAAAATGGACTTTTAAAATTGCTCTTTAGATATCGAATTTTCTTTGAAAATAAAAGTGATAACAGATTTTCTTTCTTTTGGACCTAGCTCCTCAAAATATCGCTTATTTATACTTTATTGTAAGTGCAGTATATCAGCGTTGTATGGGACTCCCTCTTGATTGACATTGTAAGAAAGAGTGTACAATTTAAAAACACACATGTATTTCATATAAAATTGTAAGGGAAAACGGAAGTAACACCATTAACATAACAATAAAATGAAATTTAGTGTTACTTCTGAGTAACATAAATATGCAAACAATAAAGGGCAAAATTATAATAAAGTTACAACAGCACATAGTTGAATTTTTAAACGTTCAATTCATTTCTAATAACATAGTACAATATTCGTCCATTTTTATTACTCACTGTTAATAGCCATTACATTTTTCCTTTCTAAACTTTATCATTACAACATTGTATGTGTAACCATTTTCATGCTAAGCTAAAAGGGGTCTATATGGTAATAATAAGTAAATAAAGTAATATTATTTTCAGTCTTTCAACCAGGAACTTTCACCCTTTTCCTTTATATTCATTATTCTTTCTAACAGTTTAGACAACAGTTACTGCAAGTCTGTGCATGCTAATATTTGCTTATGTAACTTAATAAAGGTTGACCATATGAAAAAAAGTCAAAGCACATATTACTGAAAATGAAAACAGTTGCATTTATAACAGCAAAATAAGAGCAACGTTAAGTAAAGAAGGAGGAATGACTATAATGGTTTGAAGTTTATAGAATTTATAATTTTTTATTACATCACATACTAACATCACGTAAGAGTGCTAAACATATACGGTATGTCGTAAAATAAATCTGAACTAGAACTGAACTAGAACTGAACTAAAACTGAACTAGAACTGAACTAGAACTGAACTAGAACTGAACTAGAACTGAACTAGAACTGAACTAGAACTGAACT
>NC_060950.1:67533080-67534443 GCF_022045245.1 Lucilia cuprina | reverse complement strand
ACTTTATACTTTATACTTTATACTTTATACTTTATACTTTATACTTTATACTTTATACTTTATACTTTATACTTTATACTTTATACTTTATACTTTATACTTTATACAGAGTTTCCTGGGAATCGAACCCAGGAAACTCTGGTAGAATAAATTTAAACACTAACTACTAACCTACCGGAGGTATACAAATAGTCCAGGTTAAAATTTAGACAAATGAAACATTTCATTGAAAGTAAACGCCTTAATTCTCAAACATAATCCAAAACAACTAAAAAGTATGAGTTAAATAGAGAAAATTACAACAAAGAAATAAAAGTAAACAAAACTGAAATAAAATACAAAAATGTCATTAAAACCAGCAGTAAGAAAAAAAAATGCAAAAATACAGAAAATAGAAAAAATTAAGTAAGAAACTGCAAAAGAACGTCTTTCTAACAAAAAAAAAAGAAATACATATTTAAGCATGAAAACGAGTTTAAAAGGATATAGATATTCATAGAGATCAAAACACACACACACCTCTGGAAAAATTACATACACACATACATTAAAAATTAAAAAAAACAACTGTTAGACATAAAGTGGCATTCAAACGATACATTTTTCTCCATTTGACTCATTCTCTCAGCCTTTGTTAATGTATGGGAGAGTGTGAGGGTATTTTTATTTTTTAATTAGTTAGAAACTTTTTGTTAATAGGAGACCTTTTTTCTAAAGCAAAAAAAAAAAAAAGAAACTAACTAAAGAAAATTAAAATTGTTAAAGAAAGAGTTTTTTAGAAATTCAAAATAGGAAAAGAGCAAAAAATAAACAGTAGTAGTTAAAGTTACAAAAGGTGTTAAACATTAACATGTACTTGTTCTAGCTGAATGTTTTTCTACCATTTTTGTAAAAAAAGATCTTTTAAAGAAAATTCTAAAAACAAAAAGAACATAAACTTTACCTTTTTGTACACTTGTAAAGTCAACATCTTTTTAACTTGGAGTTGTTTTTTTTTATTTTTGCTACAACATGCTCTTTTTACCGGTAACATTGTGGTAAAGAGCATTATGAGTTTGTGGCAGAAATATGCAACATGAGAAAAGTATTATTATAATTGTGTTTAAGTAGAGTTTTTTAATTTTTAATGAAAATTAAAAATGTTTTCCAAGAGAAATGTGAAAATATATTAAATTACTTATTAAGTAAGGAGAGGAAAGTTTCTTGATGATAAAATTACAATATGCAGCTACACCATTTCTAATCTAGTCTATATTCTAGTCTATTGTCTAGTCTATAGTCTAGTCTATAGTCTAGTCTATAGTCTAGACTATAGTCTAGTCTATAGTCTAGTCTATAGTCTAGTCTATAGTCTAGTCTATAG
>NC_060950.1:67531332-67532980 GCF_022045245.1 Lucilia cuprina | reverse complement strand
ACTAGAACTGAACTAGAACTGAACTAGAACTGAACTAGAACTGAACTAGAACTGAACTAGAACTGAACTAGAACTGAACTAGAACTGAACTAGAAGTGAACTAGATCTAAACAAGAACCGAATTAGAATTTTATTTCTGAAAATTTTGATATGTTACAAACGCAATGACAATCTCAATATTTTCCCAATAGCTTTTATTGTGGTTAACAAAAAAAGAGTGATATATTTTAAAAAAATCAAAGAAAATGTTTATTATACTAATGGCCAAAGAAAATGTTACATGGTCGTCTTTGTGGAAAATGTTTAATGAAAAATAAAAATTAAAGAAAAATTTTTATAGAACATTATTACAAGTAAATGGACATTGCGATAGCGAATAATTGAATTCAATTAAAATGAATAAAATTATATTAAAATTTTTTAAATTGATCTGTAGTACATATATGTATACAAAAATTCTTAATTTTTGTCAAAATTGATGAGTAGACAAACGATTGTGATGTCATTGAGTAATAGAAAATAATAAACTATTTTTCCTTTTAAAAGCTTCATCAATAAAGTTCGTTATTAATGTTTAGCATAAATATTCTTAAAAGTATTTTCAGCTAATGTGACCGAAATCTAAATAACTTTTTGGTTTTTTCTAAAGTTCTGTAAATTGGTATAATTTTAAATAATTTATCAACATTCATAAATAAGTATGCGTTAAAATGCTATAAATTAATAACTAAAGAAAAATAATTTACTTCACTATAATATTTCTCATTTCTTATTCAAACCAATTGCCAACATATTAAACAATCGTTAGAATTGTAAATTTCTTATAAGAATATATTTAACTACTTTTCCATAAAGTTTACTTAACTTAAACACAAGTTAACTGTGTAAAACCTTAAGGGTTAACAGGTATAATAACAAAAAATTGTTTACTCTATTAGAAAAACAACATAAATTAACCACAATTTTTAAATAATTTACCAAGATGTTGAGCGTACATACTCTTCTTTTACTCGTTGTTAATATTACTTTACAGCAATGGGAAACAAAAAGGATATAAATTGTTGCAAAAGTATATAAGTCCCCTATATGCTTTGAAGAAGAAACTCTTGTAGTTAAGAAACAACAAGGGCAGTAGGAAGTTTACAAAAAAAACTGGTTAACATTATATGACAGCTGTAGGCAATATGAAAATACTAGAGGAAAAATTACAACAGAAAAATACTCGTAAAGTAAAAGAAAACATAATTATAGAATAAGAAGTGCCAGTTTACAAGTATCTACTATATACACTTAAGTGATAGGAACATTAGGGGAGTTATTTACTTTAAATGGAAAATACAAATTCGCTTAATGTTAACAGATATGTATAGTTTGAAGATTTTGGCTCTAATAGTTTCCCAGATATACGAATTTTTGTATTTAATTAAGTCTCATATTAACAGTGCCGCCATTTTTTCTTAAATTGTTTGTGTGCAAAATGTAAGGATTTTCTCTCTCTTAATTCATGTGGGAAACATCACGCGCCCCTTTGCGAGTCCGGCCTTTATACTTTATACTTTATACTTTATACTTTATACTTTATACTTTATACTTTATACTTTATACTTTATACTTTATACTTTATACTTTATACTTTATACTTTATACT
>NC_060950.1:67529532-67531232 GCF_022045245.1 Lucilia cuprina | reverse complement strand
TAGAACTGAACTAGAACTGAACTAGAACTGAACTAGAACTGAACTAGAACTGAACTAGAACTGAACTAGAACTGAACTGAACTAGAACTGAACTAGAACTAGAACTGACCTAAAACTGAACTAGAACCCATTTTATTTAAAGAGGGCATGAAAGGAGGCGTGCCATCAAATTAGAATTTGATAACTTATATATTTTCCAATAACATATCAGTCGTAGTGCATGATAAAAGGATTACTAAAAGTTCACATCGCTCCGTATACTTGATATTTTATTACGTATACGCTACGTAAACCATTGATAAATAGAATTTCAAGTTCAAGTTAAATTTTCAAAGCATTTTTATAAAATGTTATCTAATTTCTTGCTCCCATCTGTAGCAGCCAATAACTATACATGTTCACAATGAACACACATTCACATAAAGTTTTCTATACATATTTGTTTGATCATAAGTAAATTACTACAACATTTATAAATACACACAACACACACCCAATCAGATAAACAAATGAGTGAACAGAAATATAAAAATTAAATCAGTTCAAAAACTGCATGCCTGCTGTGTGTGAGCAACAGAAATGTACAAAAAAATCAAAGCGAAAATAAATAGTTGGGGGTTTTTTTATTGGAAAAAAATACTTTAAAATCGTTGCAATATGTTTGTAACTACACTTCTTTTTTTCTCTTTTATTTTTATGTTGTGCAACAGTATACGATGGGTTTTTTTTACATTTTATTGTTGCAACATCATATGTGTGTTTAAATTTGTTGTTGATGTTGGTGCTACTGCTACTGTATGTTATTCATTGTATGGTGGTGGTGGTTATTCAATTAAAAATTACTTTATTTGTAATTAAATCGTTGCTAAAAGCTACCAAATCATACTCTTTGCTATAAAGCTATAGAATTCCTTGTTTTTTTCTACTTTTTTTGGAATAACAGCAGGCAACCTAAAATTTGTTATATTGACAAAAAATTGTATGTGGGTTCTTTAATATTTAGTGTATTTTGTACTGTGTGCCATACAAAATGTATTATCAATAGGTTCATCATCGTCGTTGTCGACAACATCACTTTTGCTTGCCCTTAGCTTAATATCACAACATTATTTGTGTGATATAAATATATATGTATATTTCTGCCTCATGGAGTAAAATGTACATGCAGTAGCTTTTTAAGTTTTAATATTCCTCCATTTATACTAGTACAGCTTCCACTGCTAGTATCATCAACATCGACTCTACATGTATCTCTATCGCAAACAGCATCATCACCATCATTTATATTTTATTAAAATCCAATATATTGAAATACATTACAACAATACAAAAAACACTTCATTCGAATGGGTTCTTATGTTCTATTAAGTTTTTTATTAAAAATATATGATTTTATTAAAATGAAATTTTTACTATTCGTTATATTGCTTAACCTCAATTAGTGTGAAGAGTGTTCTTTAAAATGACTTGAATGTGTGTGTTTTTATCAGAAAATCAAGAACAAATTATAAAGGAGTAAAACAAATACACTCAAAACTACACCATGGACAAGAGCATAGTATAGACTAGACAGCACTATAGACTATAGACTGGACTATAGACTAGACTATAGACTAGACTATAGACTAGACTATAGACTAGACTATAGACTAGACTATATACTAGACTATAGACTAGACTATATACTAGACTATAGACTA
>NC_060950.1:67527297-67529432 GCF_022045245.1 Lucilia cuprina | reverse complement strand
GTTCTAGTTCAGTTCTATTTCAGTTCTAGTTCAGTTCTGGTTCAGTTCTAGTTCAGTTCTAGTTCAGTTCTAGTTCAGTTCTAGTTCAGTTCTAGTTCAGTTCTAGTTTAGTTCTAGTTCCGTTTTATTTCCGTTTTACTACAGTTCTAGAACAGTACTAGTTCAATAACTGTTTCCATGCTATTCTTTTTCTCATCATTATTTTTACAAATTTATATATCAGAGCTCATTCTCACAGTTGGTAACATTTGTTTGGCATTTCATTGTTTTTGTGTTGATACATTTTTTTTCATGCATGTTTTTTTCCATTTTTTTTTACAGTGGTCGTTTTATTCCACTTGAGCTTTTAGCATTGCTGTGAATGTTTTTCTGTTTTTGTTGTTATTGTATTATATATTGTAAATACTTTTCATTTTAATTGTAAATTAATTGCTTCATCATTGGCCAAAACAAAAACTACTACAACTAGTGCTACCACTAGCAACTGACATTGCAAAACTTTACCATAGTGACCAAATGGCATGTTGCTACTGCATACAACCTCGTTTATATGCAAATATATACTGTAAAGCGAAAAAAAGTGAAAAAAGAAAAGCAAATGAAAGAAAAAATTTTAAGTCAAATATGTGTGAGTCAGTTGATTTGTGTGTTTGTAGTCGAAAAGCTTTGTTGTATTTGAACTTACACATGAACATTTTAGCAGGGCTCTTGTAATGATCTACAAGGTCAGAAGTAAAAGTATTTTTGAAATAATAGAAAACTGTGTTGTTATTATTTTAATAATTAATTTACTTTAAATAAATTAAATTAATTAAAAAAACCTATAACTGAATTTTTGAAAAATTTTATGTCTGCCTTCGTTTATATTCACAAGCATTTGTTTTATATTTGCAAGTAATTATTTGAATAGTTTTATTTGCGTATTGATTACATTTTTTTGGTTTTTAGGTTTTCAGATTATATCTGTCGGT
The DNA here is from genome assembly GCF_022045245.1 of Lucilia cuprina. NCBI lineage: Eukaryota > Metazoa > Arthropoda > Insecta > Diptera > Calliphoridae > Lucilia > Lucilia cuprina. Next base: position 67,528,461 of record NC_060950.1, on the reverse strand, counting down.
GAGTTTGTGCATTAACAAAAATAATTTTCATCTGTAATGAAATTTATTTCTCTTTTGGAAATTCTGTTTGTGGATGTTGATAACAATTATGTTGTTTGCTATTGTTGTACAGCCAAGTTCCACAACATTATCAAAGTAGCAGTTAGTAGTTTTTTTCATTTTGCTTTTAGTGGTTTGAAGTGAAGTTGGTTAAAAAACTATATTTAAAATTGTTGAGAAAACAGGAGAACTAATTAATGTATAGTAAAAAATCAAGCTTTTTACTAAATTTTCTGTAATGTTTTTTTAAAACATTTTGAACAAGTTCTTAAATATTTAATATAACTCTCTTTTTTCTATGAATTATTTTCTTTCCCTTTCTTCGTTAATAAAATTTAAATTTTATATAAAAATCTTATATTTTATTTAGCATTGCTAATGTACTCATCTGTAATATTATCATTAATCTAACCCACATCATTTACACAATTGAAAATACTGAACAAAATTACAAAACAAAGTACAATTCTGTACCGCACTAGCTTTAAACGAAACTCTTCATTGTCGAAAACATTTGCTAAAAAAAAACTGAAATAAAAAAATAAACAAAAAAATTTGTCTTTTGTTTTTTGTAACTCGTAGTTTGTTTGGTACAAGGTACTAAAGTGACTGCCACCTGTCAACACATCCACTAAGTAGAACCTCCAAAATAAAGGAAGAAGAGAAGAACGGCAAACTGAACTCGAATAACATTAACAACAATAAACAGCAATGAAGTTCCATTCACACACTCAAAAGAGAAGTCAGTAACACTAAAGTAAGATTTGAATGTAGAATAGATTGCAAACAAGACTATACTAAAGACTAGATTATCGGCTACACTTTAGGCTAGAATAAAGGCTTCACTAGACTATAGACTAGACTAATGACTAGACTATAGACTACAATATAGACTAGAATACAGACTAGAATATAGACTAGCCTTTAGTCTAGTCTATATACTATAGATTAGACTATAGACTAGACTACAGGTTAGACTATAGACTAGACTATAGACTAGACTATAGATTAGACTATACTAGATACTAGACTATAGACTAGACTATAGACTAGACTATAGACTAGACTATAGACTAGACTATAGACTAGACTATAGACTAGACTATAGACTAGACTATAGACTAG
>NC_060950.1:67525980-67527197 GCF_022045245.1 Lucilia cuprina | reverse complement strand
TCTAGTCTATAGTCTAGTCTATAGTCTAGTCTATAGTCTAGTCTATAGTCTAGTCTATAGTCTAGTCTATAGTCTAGTCTATATTAAAGTATATAGTTTAGTCTATAGTCTAGTCTATAGCCTAGTCTCTAGTCTATTGTCTAGTCTATAGTCTAATCTATTGTCTAGTCTATTGTCTAGTCTATAGTCTAGTCTATTGTCTAGTCTATTGTCTAGTCTATTGTCTAGTCTATAGACTAGTTTATTTTCTAGTCTATAGTCTAAAATTTGCAATGCAGATTGTTAACCAATTTATAAGTTAGCTCTTTTAGGAGTCGGTATAAACTCCCCACAAGTTCATTACTGTATATTTTTATTGTTGTTTTCCATTGTTGTTAAATATTATTGTTATTTATCTTTATTCAAATTCAAATTAAAATCCAAGGTAAAAGTCATGTATATTGTTTTATATCTCCTTCAATATGAAGTTGTTTAAATGTATTAGAATATGTTTTTCTTTGTACATCGACGTGTGTGTGTATAACAGAGTCATGAAAACGTTTGTTTTTTTTTCAGCGGGTCTCATTGTCACATTTTGTATTATCTGAGTGACAGTGAGATCTGCTCTAATGTCATGTTTTTCGTTTCTTTTTCTTTGCCATTTTGTTCTCTAAAAAGCATTGTAACTTTTGTTTGATTGTCTGTCTATGTATGTATCTGAGTCAGGTTGTTTCAGTGTGTGAGTGTTTGAAATTTATTTGTAATTTTGAAAAATTGTACATTGAATACATTTAACTACCGCACTAATGTACATTTGATGTACTAAATTTTTGATGTAAATGTAAAGTCAGTTTTAAACTCGAGAAAATTTAGTTAGTTACTCATCAGTTCCGGAGAAAAGTCCCAAACCACTGTGGATAATCGCTAAATACTGATTGTGCAAGTGTACTAGCTATTTGAAATGTGCTTGTCAGAGGAAGTCAATGGTCACCCCATAAATTACGAAGAGACAGTAAAAAGAATACTTTTGTTTTACAAACAAGCCAATAAAGTGACTAACTAGTTAGTTCTATGGTCTAGTGTATAGTCTATAGTCTAGTCTATTGTCGAGTCTATTGTCCAGTCTATTATCTAGTCTATACTCTAGTCTATAGTCTAGTCTATAGTCTAGTCTATAGTCTAGTCTATAATCTAGTCTATAGTCTAGTCTATAGTCTAGTCTATAGTCTAGTCTATAG
>NC_060950.1:67517266-67525880 GCF_022045245.1 Lucilia cuprina | reverse complement strand
TAGTCTAGTCATAGTCTAGTCATAGTCTAGTCATAGTCTAGTCATAGTCTAGTCATAGTCTAGTCATAGTCTAGTCATAGTCTAGTCATAGTCTAGTCATAGTCTTTAGTCTTGTCTAAAGTCTAGTTTTTAATCTTGTCGAAAGTCTAGTTTTTAATCTTGTCGAAAGTCTAGTTTTTAATCTTGTCTACAGTCTAGTTTTTAATCTTGTCTACAGTCTAGTCTATAGTATAGTCTAGTTTATAGTCTAGTCTATAGTCTAGTCTATATTCTAGTCTATAGTCTAGTCAATAGTCTAGTCTATAGTCTAGTCTATAGTCTAGTCTATAGTCTAGTCTATAGCATAGTCTACAGTCTAGTCTATAGTCTAGTCTATAGTCTAGTCTAGTCTATAGTCTAGTCTAGTCTAGTCTATAGTCTAGTCTAGTCTATAGTCTATAGTCTAGTCTAGTCTATAGTCTAGTCTAGTCTAGTCTATAGTCTAGTCTATAGTCTAGTCTATAGTCTAGTCTGTAGTTTAGTCTATAGTCTAGTCTATAGTCTAGTCTATAGTCTAGACTACAGTCTAGTTTATAGTCTAGTCTATAGTCTATACTCTAGTTTATACTCTAGTCTATAGTCTACTCTATAGTCTAGTCAACAGTCTAGTCTACAGAGTAGTCCATAACATAGTCTGGTCGTAATTTAATCACAATTTCTTATTATTTTTTAATTTTAAACTTAAATACAAATAAACAACTTCAACCTCTCATTATATCCAATTTTAATTATCTCATTTCCAAACTTAACCTCTTCTTCCAACACAAAAGATATTATTGCAATATTCTAGAAATTAAACTTTGTATATCAATAACAAAAACGTGGCTATAATTCTATTATTCGAAACGATAACAATGAAGAAGAACGAAATCAGCAGCAATAATTTGACAAATTGCAATAACTCAATAAAATAAATTAAATTGTTTTCTTTTGTCAAAAACGAACGTAAACCACAATAAATTTTATTTTTTCCTCTCCATTTTTCTACTGTACACAATACTAAAATGGAGACCTATTATAAAGGCGACAACAATAACAAAAATAATATTAAGGACAACAACAATAATATAGATTTTTAAAAAATAAAGGAAAACATGTCATTAACCTTGACGTCTTTATATAGAGAAATGTTTCAATGATTTGAAAAATTACCAAAATTGTAAGTACAAATAAATACAATAATCTAAAATCGCTTTTAACAATAAAAAACTTGAAAGGATTCTTTTTCAAACTAAGGTCGAAAATAAAGTGAGCTACTAAATTAGTAAATCAAAAATATATCCTTAGAATGCATGGTAGGAACCATTTTTTAAATCTTACTAAATTATAAAAAAGAACTCCCTATGCTAATACATTTTTCAAAATAATCTTAATTGCTTAATATAGCATCCCTGAAACTATTACGAGTCAAATAAATACATATGCATTGATGAAAACCATTACAAAATATATACAAAAGACGACATCATATTGCCAACTATTTTTGAAAGACAATTTTTTATAAATGTCATCTCATTTTGTTATTAAAAGTCCTCATGCCATAAAGTATTTTCAACTAAACATTTCTCCTACAAATAGAGCAAAAGTACTGGAACTGCAGACAGACAGATAGACAGACAGACGGATGGGTAGTTGGATAGAAGGACGGACAATAATAGAATGACAGACAGACGAACAAAACCATAAAGTAATCCTTTTGTGCAAATGGCAAATAAAGCAAAAATTGTGAATAAAAACATGAATTTTTTAACGTTCAGATAAAAATGAAAAAATAGTAATAACAGAGGATGAAGAAGAATGAATAAAACATAAATATTGGCATAAATCCAATAAGTAACCAAAATTGCAAGGAAATAAACAGTATAATGTACAAGTTTTAAAAATGTTCTAGGTCAGTTCTAGATCAGTTCTAGTTTAGTTCTAGTTCAGTTCTAGTTCAGTTCTAGTTCAGTTCTAGTTCAGTTCTAGTTCAGTTCAAGTTCAGTTCTTGTTTAGTTCTAGTTCAGTTCTAGTTCAGTTCTAGTTCAGTTCTAGTTCAGTTCTAGTTCAGTTCTAGTTCAGTTCTAGTTCAGTTCTAGTTCAGTTCTAGTTCAGTTCTAGTTCAGTTCTAGTTCAGTTCTAGTTCAGTTCTAGTTCAGTTCTAGTTCAGTTCTAGTTCAGTTCTAGTTCAGTTCTAGTTCAGTTCTAGTTCAGTTCTAGTTCAGTTCTAGTTCAGTTCTAGTTCAGTTCTAGTTCAGTTCTAGTTCAGTTCTAGTTCAGTTCTAGTTCAGTTCAAGTTCAGTGCTAGTTTAGTTCTAATTCAGTCTTAGTTCAGTTCTAGTTTAGTTCTAGTTCAGTTCCAGTTCAGTTCTAGCTCAGTTCTAGTTTAGTTCTAGTTCAGTTCTAGTTCAGTTCTAGTTCAGTTCTAGTTCAGTTCTAGTTCAGTTCTAGTTCAGTTCTAGTTCAGTTCTAGTTCAGTTCTAGTTCAGTTCTAGTTCAGTTCTAGTTCAGTTCTAGTTCAGTTCTAGTTCAGTTCTAGTTCAGTTCTAGTTCAGTTCTAGTTCAGTTCTAGTTCAGTTCTAGTTCAGTTCTAGTTCAGTTCTAGCCAAATTTGTATGCATTTTTATTTAGCTCTCTGTATCTGTGCGTTTTATCTTTATTATTTCAAGGTGTACATGTTGTTAAGATAAATTTGTTTGGTGTGTTTAGTTTTACATACGTATGTTAGTGTGTGCATAGTAATACGTTTATACATTGTAATCATTATTGATTTTGATATTATTTTAACTACTCAAGAAGTATACCTTACACAAACTCAGCTACCACTTACGTTCTCTACTCTATTCTACTTACTCGGTCGTATAGAGTTTTGTTTACTCTGAAAACGATTATAATTTGTAACTTAATTGGTGTTAAGATGGTTTTATTAGTTGGTATATAAACTGTAGTTAAAATAATACTTGTTATCAAAGTAACTGCAAGTCATTATTACAACTACTAAAATGCCTGGCTTAAGTAACTTAGATTTGTGTAAAGTTGTTTAAAAAAATACCAGAGACTGAAACATTAAGTTAAAATATATAGTTTAATTAAATATGTGAGGCAATTAAATAAATAGTTATTGAGAATATTTTATAATTGAATAGAAATAATATTTGTTATTAAGGCTATATTATAGTTTCTATTGCTTCTATTTATTTGCCTTAAGTTTATGTGTTTTTTTATTTGTTAAGTTGTAATAGAAAATCTAAAAAATCTGTTCTGGTTTTCTATTCTGTAAAACAAAGTTAAACAAAAGTTTAACTAACTATTTTAATGTTTCTAGAAAGTTCTATAAAATTTCCCTTAACCATGACTAAAGGGAATATATCATTAAGTTGAATCAAATTAAATTTTATGGCTAAACAATTAATCCCCTTCCCCGAACATATGGTCTTAATGTAGCTAACTAAACACTATCTCTCCCTCTCCCCTAGTTACTATCCCAATCTCCAAACACTAATAGCAGCAACAACAAAAACCACGGTAATCTTGTAATAAAAAAAATCAATCACTTTTCTATTTAACTAATTACTTTTAAGCTTTATTTATGAATAATTAATGAGCTACAATAAGCTATTTGTACTACAACGACTTGTATTATAATTGTGGTTTAAATTTCACAACGCAAAATACTTAAAATCTATAGTAGTAGTAGTAACCACATAATATGTATGTATTGTTGCTACCGACCTCTATTTATCTTCACCTACCACAGCTATTGTTATTGATAGTTAAGGAACATTAGTAGCCACAGCAACTGCCAAGTCTATTTACTTTAAATACAACAACTTGTTTTAAGTTTAAACCATTAGCGGAAACTTTTTTCAAACATTTTGTTCATTGTTCAGGAATAGTATTTAAAAAAGGAATAACTGCGCAATAACTTACCAATAGGATAGTCTATAGACTAGTCAATAGAATAGTCTATAAGCTAATCAACAGAATATTCTATAGACTAGTCAATATTCTATAGAGTAGTCAATAGAACAGTCTAAAAAGTATTCAAAAGAATAGTAAGTATATAGACTAATTAATAGAACAGTCTATTGACTAGTCTATTGTCTATTGACATGTCAATAAAATAGTCTATGGACGAGTCAATAGACTATTCTCTAGACTATACAATATACTACTTTACAGAATAGTCTATTGACTAGTCAATAGAATAGTCTATAGACAAATCAATAGAGTAGTCTATTGACTAGTCAATAGAATATCCCATAGATTAGTCCATAGAATAGTCGATAAAGTAGTCAATAGAATAGTGTATAGATTAGTCAATAGAATAGTCTTCAGACTAGCTAAAGACTAGTCAATGGACTACTTAACTGAATAGTCTATTAATCTATAGACCAATCAACAGAATAGTCTAATCAATAGAATGACCTATTGACTAGTTAATAGAATGGCCTATAGACTAGTCAAAAGAATATTCGATAGAGTAGTCAATTGAATATTCTATATATTAGTAAATAGAATAGTCTATAGAGTAGTCAATTGGATAGTCTATAGATTAGTCAATAGAATATTCATTAGACTAATCAATAGACTACTTAACAGTCCATAGTCTAGTCAATAGAATAGTACAAAGACTAGTCAATAGAATTGTCTATAGACTTGTCAATAGTAGAGTCCATAGACTAGTCAACAGAATAGTATTTAGACTAGTCAATAGAATACTCTTTAGACTAGTCAATAGAATAGTCTTTAGACTAATCTATAGACAAGTCAATTTAATAGTCTACTGACTAATCAATAGAACAGTCTATTGACTAATCAATAGAATGGCCTACAGACTAGTCAATATAATGGCCTATAGACTAATCATCAAAAGAATAGGATAGAATTTTCTATAGACTTGTCAATAGTAGAGTCCATAGACTAGTCAACAGAATAGTCTTTAGACTAGTCAATAGAATATTCTTTAGACTAGTCAATAGAATAGTCTCAAGACTGCTCTAAAGACAAGTCAATAGTCTACTGACTAATCAATAGAACAGTCTATTGACTAATCAATAGAATGGCCTATTGACTAATTATCAATAGAATAGTTTATAGACCAATCAATAAAATAGTCTTTTGACTAGTTGATAGAATATTCTTTAGACCAGTCAATAGAGTTTAAAGAAATAGTGTTCAATTATTAAATTATGTTCATAATCAAGATCTTTGTTCCTAAAGACACATGATTTTAAAGTCCATTATAAAAAGATGCTAAGATTACTTTTTAAATATACCTTTAACTTCAAATTCAAAAGTGCTACAACAAAAAGATAAAGAACAACAACAATTATTTATAATTGTTAAATGTTAAATGTCAATCTACATTTTGATTAGATTAATTAACATTTATTTGCATATTGCTTGCAATCTAAATGTTTAAACAATGTGTAATTAGTTAAAAAGTTTATTTAATAAATTACTTAATTGCACTGTAAACTTGCTAAAGCATATATCTAAGTGTGAGTGTGTTTGTGTGTGTATGCAAAAGAGAACCAGATCAAATATAAGCAAAACATATGTACATAGAAAATTAAAGCATACCCAAAAGGCGTTGAGAGGGAGGAGAAAACAAAACATAAATAATGCATACTTATAAACTAGAAAAATAATAAATTAAATTTATTAAACAATTTCTCTATAAAATTTAACAAACAATTCAAAAAAAAAAATAATAATAATAATAATAATAATAATAATGAAATCTAAAATAAAATACTCTGAATAATACTATTTATTATTAACTTTATACTATTTACACATCAACTAACCACAATAGTTTAGCAGTAGCATTAGAAAAAATGTACCAAAAATAATATAATTTTTATCAGAAGCATGAAACTGAATATCTAAGTTCGATTTATTTTTGTTTCATACTTTTTTGCCAAAAATTCATAGAAAAACAAAAAAAAACAACATATTTATAAAAAAAAACTATGTAACAAAAATAGAATAAATCTCTTAAAAATTATATTTTTATAAAATTTTGCTAGTAAATCATTCATAAATATAACAGAAAAATTACATTTCAAACCAGATGGGAATTTTCTGAAAAAAATGTTAAAAAATAATTCCATATACACATGTACATACTTATGCAATTAATGGAAAGTTTTAAATTATGAAATTTATAAACTAGACTTTACAAAAATAGTTATCTAAAATGAATTATAGTATTGAACTAGACCTGAACTAGAACTGAACTGAACTGAACTAGAACTGAACTAGAACTAGAACTAGAACTGAACTAGAACTGAACTAGAACTGAACTAGAACTGAACTAGAACTGAACTAGAACTGAACTAGAACTGAACTAGAACTGAACTAGAACTGAACTAGAACTGAACTAGAACTGAACTAGAACTGAACTAGAACTGAACTAGAACTGAACTAGAACTGAACTAGAACTGAACTAGAACTGAACTAGAACTGAACTAGAACTGAACTAGAACTGAACTAGAACTGAACTAGAACTGAACTAGAACTGAAATAAAACGGAACTAGTACTGAACTAGAACTGAACAAGAACTGAACAAGAACTGAACTAGAACTGAACTAGAACTGAACTAGAACTAATCTATAACTGAACTAGAACTAAACTATAACTGAACTAGAACTAAACTATAACTGAAATAGAACTTAGTTAGTTAGTTAGTTAGTTAGTTAGTTAGTTAGTTAGTTAGTTAGTTAGTAAGTTAGTTAGTTAGTTAGTTAGTTAGTTAATTAGTTAGTTAGTTAGTTAGTTAGTTAGTTAGTTAGTAAGTTAGTTAGTTAGTTAGTTAGTTAATTAGTTAGTTAGTTAGTTAGTTAGTTAGTTAGTTAGTTAGTTAGTTAGTTAGTTAGTTAGTTAGTTAGTTAAAACTTTACTGAATTAAAACTTTATAAAGACAACTGGAAGAAGAGCTCTAAAAAAAGAAACATTTTTTTCACAACATTTAACATTTGAGTTAAGAAATACTAAATCTTATCAAAATGCCTTTTCAGACTTTAGGCAGTTTTCATATTACTTAACAAGTAAATTTTTCATAAAAGTCAAAAATATTTATATAAGAAAAAACCTTGAATTTCGAAAGAATGTATTTTTTATTTTATTTTGCTAAGAAATCAAAAGGAAAGTCAAAAGCCTCTTTAAAAATAAACATGGTTGAATTTTGTTTTTTAAGAAGAAAGCCACTTATTTAAGGCATTTAGAAAAAAGGACCTTTTATTAAATAATTATAAATTACTCAACTGAACACTTAGGCGTATAAGTTATATGTATTAATCTCCAATTAATCTTACAACACGCAATACTATGTTTAACTAGAGTGGTTTGATTTAGAAAAAGAATTTAAACTTACTTTTTAAAAATTGATATAATTTGGGCCTCGTTTCTCTCAAATACTTCCCTGTTTAACCTATGGTATTGCCTAAATACATCATATAAAATTTTCACTCATATATGTATATATGTGTGTGATGATGAAAATATATATATGTAATATTGTAATTGCATAAACTTATAAGCTTACTATATAAAAAAGAACATAAATACACATTCATACTAACAGCCATGTAAAAGTTATTATAAGAAGAGCAACAAAAACCAAATTTTTTCTAAACACAGCCATATACTACTATTATCCACTTAAACAGCAATACAACAAGAGTTACAACAACTATTTACTTATATTACACTACTTTTTACAACAACACAAATAATATTTTAAAAACAACAATATTTGTTATAATCCACAAGAGAGAGGTAGCAGCCAGCAAGAATACATATGTATAGATGTTGCAAGAAGAAATATACAAAAAATAAAAATACACTCAACAAACCACTTGTAATATTTTCGTTAAAGCCCAACCAGCAAACCAACATCTGCCAAGAGGAAAAATACATTTTCAACACAAAATACAACAACTACAAGAAAGTTGAAAAAAAATATTAAAAACTGCTCATATGTATGTACGATCAAACAAACATATGCACATACACACATACAACTGAAGAAAACCATAGAAAGTATATATTTTTCTCTCACTCTCTTAATATAAAGGATTTGTGCAATGCATGTACATATGTTTATGTGTATAGTTTTTCATATATGTATGTGTTTCAATGTGAATGTATATTTGTAAGTAAACATGTGTATATTTGTATTTATATTTGAAAATAACATAATTTGTATATTTTTCTGACCTTAACATGCTTTTCAAACAATTTTTCAAGTAGAAGTAATGAAAGCTAACATAACAAAAATACAATATACATACATATGTATGTGTATGAAAAACATTGCAATTGAGAAAGGGTTAAAATGAAAGAAAATGTACATAAACACATACAGAAACCTTTACAGTTGTGTGAGGAAATAGTTCATTATTAGTTCCATATTAGTTTAGTTCTACTTCAGTTCTAGTTCAATTCTAGTTCAATTCTAGTTTAGTTCTAGTTCAGTTTTAGTTCAGTTCTAGTTCAGTTCTAGTTCAGTTCTAGTTCAGTTCTAGTTCAGTTCTAGTTCAGTTCTTGTTCAGTTCTAGTTCAGTTCTAGCTCAGTTCTAGTTCAGT
>NC_060950.1:67515254-67517166 GCF_022045245.1 Lucilia cuprina | reverse complement strand
AGAACTGAACTAGAACTGAACTAGAACTGAACTAGAACTGAACTAGAACTGAACAAGAACTGAACTAGAACTGAACTAGTACTGAACTAGAACTGAACTAGAACTGAAATAAAGCTAGAATAGAGCTAAGGTTTAACTCTGTATTAAGTATAACGTGTCCCATTTTATTATCAAGTGTAGAACATAAACAGACATACATATATCTATATTTTGGTATCTATATTTTGGTCAGCTTTTAACTAGTGTTTCTATTGCTTTTACTAATACTAACTAGAAATAAGTATAAATACGCATATACAAATACAATAACAAACATACACAAGTACATATTTACTCTAAAATTAAGACAAACCACTTTTGTATAGAATTTCTTCAGGACTATGTGTTGCATTAGTAAAATATAGGAGATCAGTTTTAAAATTATTTTTCTTAAAATTTTTTGTGTTTCTACTTTATTCTAGTGCATTGTTAATAATATAGATGGCCGGACTAAAGTGCGGTTCTTGTGATTTTAATTGTGATCCATTAGAAAAACCGTTTAAGATTGCTTCCTTTTTGGGTATCCTTGAAATGGCAGTAGTCGTAATAATGTTAGTGATGGTGATGGCAGAATTACAAGTAACTAGTAAAACCACAAATTAAATTTAATACCTTAAAGATCATTTTACTAATACTTAAAATGCAAACTATGAACAAAATACAAACGTAAGGAAAGTTGTGTGTATATGAAAGTACTATAAATGTTTGTATGTTTAATGAAGTCTTAAAGAAATACAAGGATATGCAAATAATATAAAATAGAGATAAAAATGCAGGGATTTTTTTTAACATTTTGGGTTGGGGCAATTTTTCCAGTTAAGTTTAAAAATCTGTCCAATTCCGACTTTTTCCATGAAATCATGAAATTGATGCTAGCAAATAAGGATTTAGTTCAAAGAAAGTACTTTTATCCCTTTAAAATATTTTGTAATTTTCATTTCGCATCTCTAACACTTATACCGGATTATTTTCATATCATTGTCTCTTTCTAATTGATTTGCATTACTCTTACTCTCTCATTGCCTTGTTTGGTTCCTTTTAATAAAGTGTTAAGTTTCCAACTCATATGCCTGAGTGTGTGTGTGTAATTTTACTCTTGTTTTTGCATAACCGTGTGTGTATTCATAACCTTATATTTCTTGCATGTGTAAATGTAAACAGAAGATTGTATTGCAAAGATAAATGTAAATTAATTAGTCAAAGCTTTTGTTGCACAAGTGCATTTGATTGTTTTTTAAGACCATTCAAAAGATTATGTTATTAAATTGGTATTTACTTGTTAGTTTTAATGTATTTTACTTTTGTGGAAAATTTATTACAATTATTTCATTTGTTTTTACCCTTCTTTTGTTGTTGTTGTTATTATTTAAATTCCCAAAATGAACACATTTCTTATTTCAATTAAGTAATTTTGAAATAAAATTTTATGGAAAATAAATACTTTTATCAAGGTATGGCATACATATGGTTTTTTAAATTATATACAACATGAAGGCATTAGAAACAAATATTTATATATGTATGTGTATATTTAGGATACACATTTTAAGCTCCTTTATACATTTTATATTTTTCTTTAAGACTTTTTTGGGTTTTATTTAAAAAACTAACACTTATGAGTATTATGTTGAGAGAAAAACATAAGTGACCAATTGATGAGCAATTTGCATCGATAAAAGATATATTATTATTTTAAAAATTAAAGTATTATGATTATGGAAGAGAACTAGAACAGAAGTAGAACTGAACTGAACTGAACAGAACAAGAACAAAACTAGAACAGAACTAGAACAGAACTAGAACAGAACTAGAACAAAACTAGAACAGAACTAGAACAGAACTAGAACAGAACTAGAACAGAACTAGAACAGAA
>NC_060950.1:67511959-67515154 GCF_022045245.1 Lucilia cuprina | reverse complement strand
CTAGTTCAGTTCTAGTTCAGTTCTAGTTCAGTTCTAGTTCAGTTCTAGTTCAGTTCTAGTTCAGTTCTAGTTCAGTTCTAGTTCAGTTCTAGTTCAGTTCTTGTTTAATTGGAGTTGTTCGTCACCACTGTTCGAATAAATGTATGCATATTATTTCATACATATATATTTGTCCTGTAATGGAGACAGTTATCAAAAAACAAAGAATTGCTACAAAAAAGGCTTACAAGGAGTGGTAGTAATGACAACAGTGAAGACAGCATGTAAAATGACATGCAACAGCAGGGATGCAAGGGAAACAGAGATGTATGTGTATTTCTATGTATGTATGTAAGTAACTAGTGGCAAAAGAGATTGCAGTAAAAATGTTTTTATTTGGTTAATAAAAACATAATATGTTGTAAATACTCATTCATACACATCCTTACAAAAACATACGACATCTCGTTTAAACATAAAAATAAGTAAGTATTCCAAAACCAAAGTATAATAAAAATATCTAGTATTTACCCAAAAAAAAAATCAACATCCAAGAAAAGTTTATTTTTGGAAAATAGTACAAAAACAGGAAAGAAACATAAAACATGTTCTACACTTACAGTTTAACAAAAGAGTTTAAGGTTGGTTTCTTGTCGTAGTTGATGTTGTACATGGATATCCTTTTGCTTTTTGTAGAGACAAGTTCAAGGATTAAAGTTTGCCAAAAATACAAAATATTATAAGCAAAAAAAAATATGATTGTTGTTTAGTTTTTATTTTGTTTAGGATGAAATAAACCAACAAATAAAAGCAGAATTTAAGACTTTAAACAAAACTACTTATAATTGACAAAAAATATATATAAGGAAGGAGACAAACCAAAAGGATTACTTTGTGGCGTATTTAGGAAAACAAATCTTAAATGTTTTTGTTAAATGAAGTTCATCATTTCGTTTATGTGTGAGGGTTTAATATGGAGTTTTATTTAAGTTAAACTAGATATGAAACTTAAACCTGTTCATAAAAAAGTTTAGTTGATTTATGTGAAAAATTAAATTTATAAAATTAATATATTGTAAGTTGACAAATTAGCCATTTTATTCTAAATTGTGAAACATATTTCTTTAAGTGAAACTAAACTTAACTAGAACTGTGTTAGAACTGAACTGGATTTGAACAAAAACTGAATGAGATCTGAAGTAAAACTGAACTTGAACTGAAACAGAACTAAAACTGAACTAGAACTGAACTATAACTGAAACAAAACTGAACTAGAACTGAACTATAACTGAAACAAAACTGAACTAAAACTGAACTAGAATTGAACTAGAACTGAACTAGAACGGAACTAGAACGGAACTAGAACTGAACTAGAACTGAACTAGAACTGAATTAAAACTGAACTAGAACTGAACTAGAACTGAACTAGAACTGAACTAGAACTGAACTAGAACTGAACTAGAACTGAACTAGAACAGAACTAGAACTGAACTAGAACTGAACTAGAACTGAACTAGAACTGAACTATAACTGAACTAGAACTGAACTAGAACTGAACTAGTACTGAACTAGAACTAGAACTGAACTAGAACTGAACTAGAACTGAACTAGATAGTTGTACTTACTCTTTCAAATAACCCACCTTCGATACAATATGCCCACACTCTTGAACCGGAAACGGAAATTTTCAAACATTTCAAAGTAAGCAAAGTCCTCATCCACATAGTCAGCATCATCCTCGTTATCATCATTACAATAAACACAAAAGATTTTTCATAAATTATTAAGCATTCGTAATGAAACAACCAAAATTTACGGCAAAAAAAGATTTTAATAAGGACTTTCTCCACCTAATGCTCGCTAAACATATACTAACAAACGTTGTCGACAACAATAATAAGCAACAAGAACTAAAATCCAATTTGTGCAAATGCTCAAACCCTATCTTATGGTCATAATACAAGGAAGACATCTGCTTAAAAGAAACCCCCGGTATAAACCTCATGAGATACCACTTGCTGGCTGGTTGGTTGGTTTTGGCTTGTAGTCGTATTTGTTTGCTTGTACTTATGTTAACGCATTTAAATGAAGCCGTGCAATTAATTTTCAAATAATTTTGAAGTTTTTTTCTTTTGCTCTTATATTCTATTTGGTTGTTTGGTTGTGTTGCTGCTGCTGTTATCATATGGGTATGTTTGTGATTTGGTTTGGAGGCCAGACAATAATAAAACAATATATGTTTGTGTGTTAGTGTTTGTATGTATAAACAATAAAGATGGCCAGGATATAGCTATAAACAAATTTCTATATAATGTTCAAGAAAGAGGATTTGAACAAGAGAAGTTATTTTCAGACACTGTTGAAGAAATAATGTTTCAGCTCTTCTTTGATCTTAATTGTATAAGAGAATATTTGGTGGTATGTCCTATTTAACGCTTGCAATATGTCAGAATTTGTCTGGATGATCCTTCGAAAGTCCTTGCTTAACTATTAATATATTTTCACCTCTTTTCAAAGCCACCGTTTTTGTAATAACGAATATTTGCCATAAAATCCAAAACACAAGCTTTGGGCATGTTTAAACATTCATATAGTTATGTACTTACACATGTACTCTGTAACAAAACATACTTCATATACTATAAGGACTAAAGGATATGCAAAATGTTAAAGAAGGAAAATGGTACGAGAAAGAGATTATTATCACAATAACTACCTTTATCCGTTCTTATTAAATGGAATATGGAAACATTTTAAAGCGGCCGACTACAATTTTGTAGCGACCACAAATGTCAAATGCAATATAATAATGGGGTACAAAAGCACAGCACATGAGGCAGCAACAGCAGCATCAACAACAACTTACAAACATTCATGTTGCATGTACAAATATGATGAAGGTATGAAAATATGTTCGTGTTTGTTTCGTTGTTCGGATAATGTTGGGCAGTTTGAAAGGAAGTGTAAATGGTATTGGGTAGAGAATTAATTTTGAATGCCCTATTTTAAACATAAAATCTAAATGAAGAAACTCTAAACGCACCTCCAGTCAAGCTATGTTTCAGACTAAGTATATAACATTAAATTAATCATTAGATTTTCAATCATACTAGAACAGAACTAGAACAGAACTAGAACAGAACTAGAACAGAACTAGAACAGAACTAGAACAGAACTAGAACAGAACTAGAACAGAACTAGAACAGAACAGAACAG
>NC_060950.1:67510340-67511859 GCF_022045245.1 Lucilia cuprina | reverse complement strand
AGAACAGAACTAGAACAGAACTAGAACAGAACTAGAACAGAACTACAACAGAACTAGAACAGAACTAGAACAGAACTAAAACAGAACTAGAACAGAACTAGAACAGAAATAGAACAGAACTAGAACAGAACTTGAACAGAACTAAACAGGACTAAAGCAGAACTAGAACGGAACTATTAATAATTTTTTCATACAGAAAATTTTATTCGTCGTTTATTAACGAAAATGTTAAACTTATTTTTTTAATTTCCTACCGGTTTTAAAAAACATTTACTCTTTATAATCTTTACCGATACTTTTTTGCTGAAATAAAAATATGTATGTATGTAAAAGAACTGTTTAAAAAAATCATCATTTATTAACTTTTGGCATCTGAGAGTACTTCAAAATGTATGGACAACTGTGGTTTGAGTTCTGTAATCGTAGCTATAGGTGGAGGAAAATATCTATAAAATGTGTTAAAAAAAAGAGTTTTTTTCAGTTTTTATAATTTCCGTAAGTTTACAGTTTATTTTATTTTTATCAGTTACTCTCATTCATATAAACACTCTCGTTCATATTTGTTTTTTTGTTTTCGTGAAAACTGCTCATCTGCTTAAACTCGATTTTTGGTTATAGTGGGAAACAAAATAAAAAATAAACTGTAGGAAGGGATTTTAAAACAGATCAAACTGTTTTTTATTCCGACGTGTTTTATTTGAACTGAATTCTGTGTTCTGTATGCAATGAGATTTCATATTTATCCCTTCATATAAAACGTGTTTGTGTATAATATTATACATTTGCCCTTTTGCCTTGTGTTCTGTTGATTCATTATACATTTTTGTTGTTTTATGATACAGGACAATACGCGTGTACATTCATGCATTAATCGTACTGACCACCAAAGTACATACGTATGAATTTAAATATAAAAGGAAAAAGGATCAGAAACAACAACAGCAACAGAAAAAGTATTTCATTAAATAAATAATGAAGTCGATTTTCACAACGGCATATGAGTATGCATATTAAACGTTGCAATTTCATAAATTGCATCATGCTTCAAAGGTCAGTGGAAAAAATATACATACTACATACACGCATACATACATAAAATGTTGCAGATTTCCAAAAGTTTAAAAAATAATGGCAGAAATGGACATAAAAACATAATATAAAAAAGAGTATTTTCCCAGAAAAAAACGCTTTAATCTGTCTCTTGAGAGCATGTTAAGTAGCAGATTAAAATAGGTTTTAATAAAGGAAATTGTATTTACGATTTATAGTTATTTGATTAAATAAATCAAATTTCTTTGTTGGAGTGATTAAAAAGTTATTCAAACATTTAATAGAAAACATGCTTTTTATGTTCCAAACAATATAAAACTGTATTGCATCTAAAATAGAACTAGAACTGAACTAAAACTAGTTACAACTGAACTAGAACTGAACTAGAACTGAACTAGAACTGAACTAGAACTGAACTAGAACTGAACTAGAACTGAACTAGAACTGAACTAGAACTGAACTAGAACTG
>NC_060950.1:67506676-67510240 GCF_022045245.1 Lucilia cuprina | reverse complement strand
CTATGACTAGACTATGACTAGACTATGACTAGACTATGACTAGACTATGACTAGACTATGACTAGACTATGACTAGACTATGACTAGTCTATGACTAGACTATGACTATGACTAGACTATGACTAGACTTTGACTAGAGTATGACTAGACTTTGACTAGACTATGACTAGAAAAGCGTAATCTCGATTGCGTCTACCACTTGTGGTTCGCTTGAATTGCGTGTAAATGTTTGAATTACGCTTCAAATTATGAAGTAGTGAAAATCTGAAGTCACTCGTATGTCCCACAAAAAAAAAATTGACTTTTTTGATCCTTTTGTACCAAAAAATTAGACGAAATTGTGAACACCAGCAATCACTCTTTTATCCATGAAAATAAATATTTATATAAAAACTTATAATCAGATGTATATCCTTAAAAATAAAGCTTCTATCGAGGAAGTAGTACAAGTCTCTTAGTAAATTTAAAATCTTTTGAATTAGTCAAAAAGTACACACGTTTTATGAGCAACTTCATTTAAACTTTTTTACATTGTAATTGCTTTAGAACAAGTATTAAAATTTTACAGAAATCTAATTCTAACCTTCTATATATTAAACAAATAAATCTGTTTATCCTTTAAGCATTTACTCTAATAACATTTTAAACATACATCTCTAAAACTTAATAACTAAATTTTGTTTTTGTACATGTGTTGAAAGTGTCTAAATGGCTTAAAAGACAGAAGGAATGATGTAAAAAATTAGAAAAAAAAAAACTTTTAAAAAACAGAAAAAATGCACAACAGCATTTTAACAAAAACCTTATATATTTAAAGAAATGTAATATACAAAAACAAAAAAAAAAAAACACAATTATTATTGTAAAACTTTAAGACAGAAACAAACTAATGTAAGAAATGTTACAGCCACAAAAAAAAAATCAGAAGAAAAACAATGCGAAAAAACTTGATATAAAAATCTTAAAAATCCTTACAAAACAATAACAAATAAAAAACAAACATGATTTTTTTTACTCAAGCTATATGCAGAAAAAAATACATTAAAAAATTTAAAACTGCATCTTATACACTAAACAATCTTCAACTACAACACAGCCTGTGTGTGAAATTTTCTATGAATTAAAAAAAAAAGGAAAAAAAGAATTAAACTTGGCAAGACATCAGGGTCGTTTATAAGTAAAGAGCACAAACAACATCATCAACCAGCATTAGAAATCATCATTCCATGCTAGAAATTGCACAATCCATAACATCATCATATGAATGTAGCAATAACAAAAAAAAAAAACTAGCTAAACAAATCTTTTTGTGTAGCAGGCAATATTCATGTTTGATACAAAATTCTCGTTTACTAACTTATACAACACTTTGGCTTGTATTTTTTTATAGAATAAAACACATCGCATAGTCAAGGAACAATTTAAAGAGGAGAGTGTAAAATTATAGCAATAACATTTTAAGATAACTTACGACAACTTGCTTCTCTGAAAACACCCTTCACTATAGTTATATGGTGCGTATGAGTGCTAAGTGATCTTAATGTTGATCATACGCAATGGAGTTTAGTACTTATGTAGAACTAGTACTTAACTAAAACTAGTACTTAACTAGAACTAGTACTTAACTAGAACTAGTACTTAACTAGAACTAGTACTTAACTAGAACTAGTACTTAACTAGAACTGAACTAGAACTGAACTAGAACTGAACTAGAACTGAACTAGAACTGAACTAGAACTGAACTAGAACTGAACTAGAACTGAACTAGAACTGAACTAGAACTGAACTAGAACTGAACTAGAACTGAACTAGAACTGAACTAGAACTGAACTAGAACTGAACTAGAACTGAACTAGAACTGAACTAGAACTGAACTAGAACTAAACTAGAACTGAATTAGAACTGAACTATAACTGAACTAGAACTGAATTAGAACTGAACTACAACTGAACTAGAACTAAACTAGAACTAAACTAAAAATAAACTAGAATTGAACTAGAACTGAACTAGAACTCAAACAGACATGAACATAATTATTTATCACTCCAAAATATACATAAATATTTATTTACTTGAATGTTGACAGTATCCAATTTACTTCCGGTAACATGTTTCTTAAAGTGAATTTGTCCAATAACTTTTTCACAACAATGCAACGCCCATTCATAAACATTTTATATTCAATTCAGCAACTATCGTCAATCTATAAATAGACATTGTTCGTAAGGCGTTACTCGTATTTAAGGTGAAAACAAAATTATGTATTTGTTCATGAGTAACGCCTACGTCAGGTACATATACTATGTTAAGAGTAATTTGCCCATAACTTTGTTCAGAAACATGGCAATGATTAGAGAGAGAATTCTCTTGACCAGTTTGAGTAGTAGGAGTATTAGAAAAATATTACTAAGTAAATATGAAAATTGCTGTCATTTTAAACAATTGGTTTGACAAGTCTAGTGTATAAATAAAATACATACATTAATGTACTTACATAAGTCCATCTAAAAATAAATTAGGTAAAGAGTTTAACTGAAAAGAGATGAAAACATTGATAAAGTGTGAATCCATAAAGAGTTACAACTAAAGTTATTTTTCAAGAAAATTTATGTCAGTCCAACAGACACATGTCTATCCAACTACGCGTATGAGTGATATTGTTGATATTTATTAAACATTCGCAACAGTTGTGATATTTTAACAACAGATGTATATAAATTTAGTTATCGAAACAGCACTTTAACAAATACCCTTTTCATATAAAATCAAACACATTTTAACATAAATAAAATTTAACTATTTTAATGTTTTGCCATTATAGCAATTGTATGTTTAGGTATTAGCTTTTTTATAATAGTTATAATAATTTCTAGCTTCAATCATTCTTCCTCTTTCTACTAACCAAACAAACTTCCAAGCTTTTTCTCCCTGTTTCTCCACCCAACAAGTCAACAAAATTCCATACTAATGACTATTGAATAAACAAAAACATTTTTGACCTGTCTACAGTTGCTCTAGCTGTAGTTAGTGTTAATGCCACATTCTACTGCTGTTGCAAAAAGTCATCGTTTGCTATTGTTGCCACTAGAAAATTGCTTTAAATATGCAATTTAATGTTTGTATTGTTGTCGGTCGTTAATGCACTGTTATGCAACATTTACTTACAAATTTATAACAAAATTGGCTAATTTGTTGTAAAACTTGTCTAATGCCCAGTTATTGTTGTAGAATGAATTAGTGGGCTTCATTATATTTGCCTTGTGGGAGTTTTATTTTGCAAATATTTTCTATTTTCTGTAAAATTATAGGTAAGATTTGTATGAAATGATGAAGGTAGTGGAGTACTACTTAGTTCTTATGTAAATAAATAAAACTGTTAATTTGAACAGTTGACTGATGTAGGCAAACTTATTTACGAAGTCGGAAACAGCGATTTTCAGACTACTCGATCAGCTTTAGTTCAGTTCTAGTTCAGTTCTAGTTTAGTTCTAGTTCAGTTCTAGTTCAGTTCTAGTTCAGTTCTAGTTCGGTTCTAGTTCAGTTCTAGTTCAGTTCTAGTTCAGT
>NC_060950.1:67505396-67506576 GCF_022045245.1 Lucilia cuprina | reverse complement strand
AGTCTAGTCATAGTCTAGTCATAGTCTAGTCATAGTCTAGTCATAGTCTAGTCATAGTCTAGTCATAGTCTAGTCATAGTCTAGTCATAGTCTAGTCATATTCTAGTCGTAGCTGTTCATCCCAGATATGAACTCATTTCTCCACTCACCTATGACTCGTTTCGATACTCTGATAAAATGTTATCAAATTATCATGATGCAGACCTTTTACGGCCTCTATTTCTCGTGGTAAAAATTTTTGAGTATACTCTGCCGGAGCTTTAACTTTTGATATTATTTTAATTGCCACTCTTTTGCCGTACTCTTCGGAATAACCAATCTTGACTTTGGCATAATTGCCGGAACCAATAACTTTACCCATCAATATGCCATGTTCTTCCAAAATCGATTTAGGTTTTCCCGCTTTATTAGTACCACTGCCCGCGGGAGATACTTGTTCGGAACCTTGTCCGGTTTTAGCAGCAGTACTAGTGCGAGGTGTTTCATCGTGGAAACTCGTTGTTTGGCAGTTTCAAAAACTTTAAAGAGAAAATTATGTTTCCTCTTATTCACCAGAGGTCTTTTTAAAATTTGGCAAAAGCAGGTGATTTTTTTTAAATTTTTTGATATTAAACTCTCTCACTACTAGCCTTTACAGAGAGAGATTAAGTTTCTTGGAATATTTTGGACTTTATTTATTATTTATTACTACGAATTTTGTAAATTTGGAAAAATTTTACTATTTTCCGTTAAGTTTGAAAATTAATAATAAATTGAAAATTTTTAAAAACATGATGACAAAAATTTTACGTGATGAACACAATATTAAGGGACTGATCACATATTTTAAATACCGAATTATATCTGGACTAGTTTAATATATGTACATAAGAACAATTTAGAGCTGAAATAGAACTGAACTAGAACGGAGCTAGAACTGGACTAGAACTAAACTAGAACTGAACTAGAACTAAACTAGAACTGAACTAGAACGGAACTAGAACTGGACTAGAACTAAACTAGAACTGAACTAGAACTAAACTAGAACTGAACTAGAACTGAACTAGAACTGAACTAGAACTGAAATAGAACTGAACTGAACTAGAACTAGAACTAAACTAGAACTGAACTAGAACTGAACTAGAACTGAACTAGAACTGAACTAGAACTGAACTAGAACTGAACTAGAACTGAACTAGAA
>NC_060950.1:67503415-67505296 GCF_022045245.1 Lucilia cuprina | reverse complement strand
GTTCTAGTTCAGTTCTAGTTTAGTTCTAGTTTAGTTCTAGTTTAGTTCTAGTTCAGTTCTAGTTCAGTTCTAGTTCAGTTCTAGTTTAGTTCTAGTTTAGTTCTAGTTTAGTTCTAGTTTAGTTCTAGTTTAATTCTAGTTTAGCTCTAGTTTAATTCTAGTTCAGTTCTAGTTAAGAGGAAGTATTTCTATTAGAAATAAGTGTTAAATTTGCCTAAAATCTAATTTAAACTACCTTTGCATCTTAATATTTAAAATAAATATTTAATATTCTTTATACCTTTCGTTTGAATATAATGGAATTAACCATATTTACTGAAAACTTGACGCCATTGTTAATGTTATCGTTTGAAATGTTCATATGAATGTACATACATATGTATGTATTCATGTGTATAACAGTAAATAAGGATATTTATGTTTGGAAAAGACAGACACTTGCACTGGTATTAAAATGTTTACCACTGCATTACTTCCACAACAAAACCAATAAACATTTCCCCTTTTTTTTGTTTGTTAACAACACAAAAGTATGGTAACTTTCATTAATGCCCAGCAAATACATGTAGATACACTGTGCATAATAAAAAGTTTAAAAACAAATATTATTATTTGCATTTTAAAACTTCTAAATCTAGGTCATTAAGTAGATGTTTAACTTATTTAGTTTCCTTAAAGTTAAAATAACAAATAAAATATTTGTTGAAAATATTACGTTCAGTGTTGAAATTTTTTACGCATTAACTGCCAAGTTGAAAATATTTATTCAAGGAAATAGGCTACAGAAAATTAAAACAGAAAATGCAAAGAACAGGAAAACGAAAATAATAATGAAAACACCATGTCAGAGGATAATGTAACTACAGTTGATGTTAAATATACATAAATACAAACAACTGGTCAGTTTTTAATTTAATTAATGTTTTCTTTACAATGGAAAAAAATAAACTTCAAAAAGTTGTTGTTAATATATACATAATAATTCCTGTAACACTTTTTAATTAAGTATTAAAATAAAAAAATATGTATTTAAATCTTAAAATCGTTTTTGTTTTATAAGAACAACATAAAATCGGCTCTAGATCCTCAAATAGTTCTACAGTTCGTTTCACCATGCCAAAATCGATTTTTGCCTAAGGAACTTAAATTAGGTTATAGATCCTTTCAATTTTATGTTTGTAAATTCATCTTTCTCATTTTTTTTTTTTTTTTTTGTAATTTTCCCAGAGATTAATTTTCAATCAAACTTTTTCTTAAGTCTTGTCAATTTTTTGTTATGTTCTTTTTATACATAATTTCTCTTAATGTTTATGCCCATCACCTGAGGTTGTAAACGTTAACAAATTCCAACATTTCCCGATGAACATTTTGTTCTTGTGTAAAAAAAAAATAACAAACTAAAGTTAGTGGTAAATCATTCACTTTACTGGACAACGATTGTTTTTATTGCTAATATTTAAATATTTCGCAGAAATAAAACTTTCGCTTTATACTTTTTTTTTTAAATATGAATATAAAACGTGGAGAATAATAAAGTTGAAGCGGAAAAAAGAAGCATAATAAATAATGCGTTAAAAATTCGAAATTTCAACATTGTATTAAAGAATAAACAAAAGTAGTGACGAAAAAAATATTTGTCCAGGAAAATGTTTTAGTGTTTTAAAGTACAACATGCATTAGACACCCTACACTTTATGGAAATGGCACTTAAAATTTAAGGAATTGTTTGTGAAAGTTGAAGAACAAAGTATTTT
Organism: Lucilia cuprina; assembly: GCF_022045245.1. Classification (NCBI taxonomy): domain Eukaryota; kingdom Metazoa; phylum Arthropoda; class Insecta; order Diptera; family Calliphoridae; genus Lucilia; species Lucilia cuprina. The sequence continues at coordinate 67,503,542 of NC_060950.1, read as the reverse complement.
TTCAGTTAGTATTTTTTCACTCTATCTATCTATCTATCTATCTATCTATCTATCTATCTATCTATCTATCTATCTATCTATCTATCTATCTATCTATCTATCTATCTATTTATCTATCTATCTATTT
>NC_060950.1:67501685-67503315 GCF_022045245.1 Lucilia cuprina | reverse complement strand
CTATGACTAGACTATGACTAGACTATGACTAGACTATGACTAGACTATGACTAGACTATGACTAGACTATGACTAGACTATGACTAGACTATGACTAGACTATGCTATAGGCGATACTATAGACTGAAATATTGACTAGACTTTACTACTTTTTAAGAGTCTACTTAATCATGCAACTGGCTGAGAATGGAACTCTTTTGGATTATGTGCGCGATAAGAAATACCTAGATGAGGCTCAGTCGCGTAAATTATTTCAGCAATTAATAAGTGCTGTAGAATACATTCACTCTAAAGGAGTGGTGCACAGGTAACCCAAAATGTGTGAAATAAAGTTTCAATTAATAAGAAGCCCCTTATTCTTTAAGAGATATCAAATGTGAAAATCTTTTACTGGATGAAAATTACAATTTAAAACTAATCGATTTTGGGTTTGCACGCAAGGACACACGTACAAGTGATCAACAGGTGATATTATCGAAGACATTTTGTGGCAGTTATGCCTATGCTAGTCCAGAGATTCTAAAAGGTAACTGATGAAAGATTTCTTTATAAATATATTGGACTATGAGGATTGTTTTAAAACCAGCCTTCTTTCCTGTACCCACAGGTGTTGCATACGATCCATTTCAGTCCGATATCTGGGCCTGTGGTGTGGTCTGCTATGCCATGATATTTGGTCGTCTACCTTATGATGGTTCTAATGTACATGTGCTATTGAAACGTATTAACTCTTCGTTGGTATTCCCCAAAGTTCCGACAGCCAGCAGCGAGTGTAAACATTTGATTTTACATATTCTGGCTCCCTTGAAAATGCGTTATAATATTGCACAAATCAAAGAAGATCCCTGGATGAAGATGTCATGAGAAGTCGGCAAAAAATAGGATGTGTTGTACAGGAGAGATGAAGGTTTTTTGGAATAAATATGATAAAAAAAACATTTTGGCTAAATTTTCTTTTAAATATTTTTTTGGTTAAATAAAATACAAGAATTTTATATTTAAAGCTTAAGCTTGTTTATGATTTTCGTTAACATTTTCTCGTTGTTACCTTTAGGCCAATAAATTCAATTAAAAATTTTCTTAATTTTTATTATAAAACATTTTCTCCACCCATTTCGTGATATAATGCCAAACAAACAACTAAAAAACAAACTAAAATTTTACAGAAAAAAAATATATAAAAAACACCAAAGAAAAACTGAAATATTTGAGCAACGAAAAAAGTGCAAAGTTTAAATAAAAAATGGCTACTTTATGAAACTGTAATGGAAAACCGTTATACAGGATGTGGTTGGTCGTAAGCAGTCATGTATAAAAACTGCCTTGATTCAGCCTCAGGGTTAAATACATTACTACACTTGAGCTTTTTTTCTGTTCTCTTGGTTTCCACACTGAGGTACTGCAGCGAAACATAAAACAAAATTTATAACGAAACCGAATAAAAATGGCCACAAAAGGACTAAAATTTTAAAATTTAGATAAGATAGATAGATAGATGGATAGATGGATAGATGGATAGATGGATAGATGGATAGATGGATAGATGGATAGATAGATAGATGGATAGATAGATAGATAGATAGATAGATAGATAGATAGATAGATAGATAGATAGATAGATAGATAGATA
>NC_060950.1:67489316-67501585 GCF_022045245.1 Lucilia cuprina | reverse complement strand
ACTAGAACTGAACTAGAACTGAACTAGAACTGAACTAGAACTGAACTAGAACTGAACTAGAACTGAACTAGAACTGAACTAGAACCGAGCTAGAACTGAACTAGAACTAAACTAGAACTAAACTAGAACTGAAATAGAACTGAACTTAAACTAAACTAGCAGTTATCGCAGGTGTATCTTATTTTGTTAAATAACACCCCTAAAAACTCACCCCCTTAATGAAGAAAACTTAACTTAGCCATGTGAACAACCTTTTTAACGGCTATTTTCTGGCTAAAGGGTTTCCCTTGTGGTAATAATTGAAGGAAATACAAAGCAACCCTTAGGTAACCATGGCCACCAGAGTTATACAAACAAATCATTTTTAAAAGCAAAAATTGAAAAATTGAACACTTCGCTTTAGAAATCAAAACTGTATAACTTAAAGAGTTTTAAAATCTATAAAAATAAATAAAAAATAATAATGAATAAATGTTGAATAAAAATATTTCAATGCGAGCGAAAATATATTGATGGCGGAAGTTCATATTATAGGACAAATATTGAAAGCAGTTGATTTTCAAGAACCTCATATATTCTGCAAGTGGAGTTTACAAAGTGGTGAGTAATAATTGTACTGAAATATAATTGAATTTTATGCAATATTTACTTTTCAAAAGGAACTGCTTGGCGCATTATCCAGGGCGAGGCAGTAGGACAAACTTTTGTAGCCACAAATCGTTTGGAATCTTGTTCGGATTTTTGTCAACCATTGGATTTGCATTTGGGTACTGCTTCGGTGCAAGGTTGGCCTAAATTGCATGTCGAAATACATGCTGTTAATGTTTTAAATAAAAGTTGGCCGGTAGGTTATGGTTTTGTGCATATACCTACTAAACCGGGTTTCCATCGTTTAGAGGTATTGTGTTGGAAAATAGCACCCCGTTCGTGGTACGATAGTGTACGAGAAAAATTTGGAGGTGGCGGTTTGGCTTTGTGTAAAGAGGATTTAATATATAGTGGTTTGGAAAGGTTAGTTGTATGTTTTTCTTATTTAAGATGATTAGATTAATAGACTTTTCATTTAAATAGATACAAATTGCAGACACGTTCGTCGGGTAAAATTATAATTGATATTAATTTGGTCTTTCGTAATTTTGCTAAATTTGGCATAGAATTCAAGTGATTTCGAAAACTTAAGTCATGGATCCTAGGACGTTTTTATTAATATGTCAATTTTTAATGATATCATTGGTTGCCACAAAAGCCGTAAAAATTGGCATTTCTAAACCTTTACCTGTTACCACAACTCTGGCTCCTAATACCAACACAATAGAGGAAACTACTTCTGAGGAAATCACCACAGATGTAACAGATTCTACTTTGCTATCAACAACTCCCGGTTCCACAACTACTAAAATCACCACCACCACAACATCAACAATAACTAAAGATGATTCAGAATGGCCAGAATTTCCACCCAAGAAAACTGTAAAATTCTCCAACAATACAACCACCAAAAAACCCACTACTACCACCACCATTAAACCCTCAACAACCACTACCATCAAAACTACTAATAATGAGACTTATATCACGGTTATACCAAATATAACCGAACCTGTACCAACTTCCTTACCTAAATGGCCAATTAAAGCACAATATTGTTTTTGTGATCTTTCACAAAGCACTTGTGATATAAATTGTTGTTGTGATCAGGACTGTTCCGTCGAAGCTTTAAAGGTATTTCGTTGTAAAGCAGAAGAACCCATAGAAATGGAAATACATGAAGGACGTTTTGAAGATTTTAAATTTCAACATGGTTTACCTTCGTGTGAGATCAATGACGGTTGGTTGTGTGTGTTAAGAACCTATAAACCAGTGATTAAAGAAGAGGTATGTCCGCTGTTAAGATTATTCGAAAAGTTAAATTTTTTATTTCTAAAAAAATTTAGGTAACTCATTCCTTTGAGGATACTTCCCGTTTTAATAAATGGCCCAATTTATTATTGGAATCGGAAGAGGTCAAAAATCGAGAATTTTATAAATTCGGTGATATATTGAGAATATTTAATGTAAAAACTAAAGAAATACAAAATTTTGGTAAGAAAAATAGGAAATATTATATAAAGCTATTTCCTATATACTATAGACTAGACTATAGATTAGACTATAGACTAGACTGTATACTACACTATAGACTAGACTAGACTATAGACTGGACTATAGACTAGACTATAGACTAGACTATAAACTAGACTATAGACTAGACTATAGACTGGACTATAGACTGGACTATGGACTAAACTATAGACTAGACTATAGACTAGACTATAGACTAGAATATGGACTAGAATATGGACTAGACTATAGACTAGACTATAGACTAGACTATAGACTAGACTATAGACTAGACTATAGACTAGACTATAGACTAGACTATAGACTAGACTATAGACTAGACTATAGACTAGACTATAGACTAGACTATAGACTAGACTATAGACTAGACTATAGACTAGACTATAGACTAGACTATAGACTAGACTATAGACTAGACTATAGACTAGACTATAGACTAGACTATAGACTAGACTATAGATAAACTATAGACAGGACTATAGACTAGACTATAGACTAAACTATAGACTAGATTATATACTAGACTATAATCTTGATTATAGACTAGACTATAGACTAAACTATAGACTAAAAAATTGGTCTCAAATCTTGTTTTTTTATAGATAAACTTATGCCTTTATTTTACAGATCTTCCATCATCTTATCAAACTGCCACTTGTCGCCTACAAGAACCCATTTATCATTTAAAACCCCTAAAAAGATTTTGTCTTGTTCCCTCTTATGAAAATTTAAAGGAAATTGAAATTAAACTTAAACAACTACAAGAAGACTATAAAATTTTCAACAAACCCTCGATGCCAGATGATATATACAATAGTAAATATATGGAAAACTATATAAGAAATATAACGGTCAATCATTGTTATGAGAATCAAAAAAATTGTTCAAATTATATAACAAAGAAAGAAAACATGAACAATTTTAATTTATATAAAATTAAAATAAATATCTTACACAATTTTACCCATATTCAAGAACTAATAGTGGACTTATGGCTAAAGGAAACAAAAACCGTGGAAAGTACTAAAACAGAATATTGGTTGTCTTATGAAATTGAGTTTTTAAATAAAACTTTAAAGGAATTTAAAGAAATCAATAAAACTAAAACTAATTACCCACCAGTAATATCTGGACCCTTGGGCTATGTACTGGGTAAACCAATAATTCTAGCACGCTATGAGCCTTTTAATAAAAGTCTATCTTTATCACCTAAAAATCAAATAATCAATTACTTTAACCCCAATAATACCGAGTCCCATATTTTAACACTTTTTTCAAAAGAAAATGGTGAATGTACCCGTATTAATCCTACTAAAGATTATATTGCTTACGGCATTAACATTGCTAAATACTGTAAAATAAAACTGGAAAACGAATCGCTTACACTTAAGGATGCCTCCAAAACTAATTTCACAAACATATGTTTAAATTTACAACAACATATACATGAACAATTATTCGGTGAGGATTTAGAAATCGCTGAACTATCTTCCTACTTAATATCTCAATTGGGTAAACCTGAAAATGATTCACAAAAATGGTTGCCGTTAAAAGTTTTCAACAGCGATTTTGATTCAGTATTTGGTCAATATCTACAGGAGTCCAATACTTTTATATGCCGAAATATTTTATTGAGTTTAGCATATGAATTTCATATGGCCACCTATATGATTGAAAATATTCCCTTGCAAAATGTCATTAAACATGCTGCATTACATTTGGCCGAACGTCATGATTTGGAATTTGCTTTAGATGAAAATTTGGAAGTACCCATTACAATGACAGTGCGTTTTTATGATGTTCACGAAAAAGCTGTATCAGCTGCTGGCAGTTCGAAGGATTTACATTTGCTGTATGGCGTAATCTTAGTTTTAATATTAGTTTTTGTAGATTTAGATAATTAGATCTAATAGATTATTCTAAAATTTTTATTGAAATAAATCTAGTCATGCTATTAACCAAACAAATATTGAAGTTCAAACCAAGGTAAAAATATTTTTACCATGGTTCAAACCTTTCTTCTTCTTTTTATAAACTAGAATAGAACTAGAACTGAACTAGAATAGAACTAGAACTGAACTACAACTGAACTAGAACTGAACCAAAACTGAACTAGAACTGAACCAGAACTGAACTAGAACTGAACTAGAACTGAACTAGAACTGAACTAGAACTGAACTAGAACTGAACTAGAACTGAACTAGAACTGAACTAGAACTGAACTAGAACTGAACTAGAACTGAACTAGAACTGAACTAGAACTGAACTAGAACTGAACTAGAACTGAACTAGAACTGAACTAGAACTGAACTAGAACTGAACTAGAACTGAACTAGAACTGAACTAGAACTGATCAAGTACTGATCTAGAAGAAAACTAGAACTGATATAGAATTAAATTCAAACTCAAACTGAACCAAACTAGAAACTATTCCTGAACTAGAACTGATTTAGAACTGAAGTAGATATGAACTTGCTGAACTATTTTAATTAAGTTTTTATTAATGATCGCAGTTAAAAACTCTGGTATCAAATTTGTTCTTAATAAATATTTTATTAAATTAGCGTTAAAAGATATACATTTAAATGTATTAAAATGTGAAAAAATTACCTTGTCAAGTATTGTTCAATATATTCAAACTACTTAAGTAATGTTTTCTCTCCAAGTACATGCACTCCAATTCGCTATCGATTAGGAAATTTTTTAAACGCCAACAAATGCGATAGTTATCCAAAATAATAATATTTCCTGCACTTAACTCCACACACCATTGATTCTGTGGCATTTGTAAAACATTATTTAAAAGCTTAAAATGTTTACTCGCCGAGCAATAATCTTGTGTATTAATACTATCCAAGTGATAAGGATTAAACCAGATACGTTCCAATTGATCACTTTTCCATAATACCGGTTGTTTTATTTTATATTTAGAACCTTTGTCATCTTCAAAACAATAGTCCATTTGATGAAATGATAGAAATTCTTGTGTTGCTTTGGGTAATTGTTCTATGGCCTGAAAACCATCCACTAGAGTTAGTTGTAATTTTAAATACTCTTTATCCGGAGACACTGTCAGTATTTGTATGCCTTTGTCCATGGATTCGAAAGTACAATTCGTATGTGGTGTCTTGTGTTCTCCTAAGGACTTTTGTCGTTTTTCGTTAATTATTTGATTGCATGAAATATTAAATATTTTCGTTATAATACTTTTTTTCAATAAGGAATCTTTATCATCTTTGGGTACTTGTTTTATGATCAATACTCCTGATTTTTGCAAACGATCTAAGGCTTTATAGATGCCTGATGTGTTCGTTTGTAATAGTTCGTAAAAGTTCATGGATTGTAAATCATCGCGATATTGAGTGTGTTGAAAGTTCCATAATAAATAATTAGGGGTGATGACTGTTTGAGATTTTTGCAGTTGTTCGTATAACATTGAGAGGTTGTAGGAAGAAGTGTGACCATCACTCCCTGGAAATTAAGAAAGAGAATAGAATTAACTAGACCTAAACTACAATGAGAGGATCACAACTGCAACTAATTTTAATACTTACATATTATATCCAATTTTCTAGTTTCCTCTATAACTGTGGCCATTACCGGTTGTAAATCCTGATCAAGTTCAAAAAACTCTATCAATGGCCTATTGGCTTTACTATCAAAACATTCACTACAACGACATATATGACGCATCCATAATACATCAGCTTTTACCTCAGTGTCCAGTTTAGAATCTTTCATTTGTATAAAACCATCATTAACCACTAGCTCAAAACTATTACCTTCTTCGAGACAAGTAGTCGTTAGAGTTGAATCTTTTACATCTTTGCTACAGTTCAACATATTATCATTTAGAAAAGCAGCATCATCAGATGTTAATGAATTTTGTTTTTTATTATTAAAACTTTTAGGGGAAATTGGAAATATTTCATTAGTTTCTTCTTTAGTTGTATTAGGTTCATTATTCTCATTATCCTCCGTATAAATATTATTAGAAGGCCAACGTTCTGTAGTATAATATTTCACCTCGTTCGTTTTAGAATGGCGGCATATGTCCAATTGATTAAGTGTCTTCAGATTTAAACTTGGAACTGCTACTGCATTTAATTTCCTTGATTCAGGATGAGTATAGTCTGAAATGCGAAAATGACGACAGCATATAACCATAGTCATTAGACGTAAATGGGGAATGGCATAAAGTTTGGGATCATCAATAGCCTTCAACCAGGCTTTAGATTTTTGCAGATTTCGTGGAAATTTATGATATAAACTAAAACGTAATCCTTTACATTGGGGTAAAACGCATTTAACGAAGAATTTTGGTTCTCTGAAGAAGGAAATAGTTGGTATTTTTTAAATTGTTTAAAAATGTTTAATTATGTACTTACGATTTGTCGGGCGAGCTCATTGTTGTTGTTTACCTTTATGGCGGTTAGCGTTGCCACATAAAAAAAATTCAAAAATCATTAAAATGCTCGTCTACACTGGCAAGCTTTTTTGGGAATATTATATTTTGTCTCTTTTCCTCTCACACAAATTAACAAATTTCCCAGTGTGGACACAATAGTTTAAGATAGTATTAAAAGTAGGGTTCTATAAATCGACTTTCGAATAATCGAACAATCGACTTTTTGTCGAAAAAAGTCGAAAAGTCGAAGTCGACTATTTTGTTCCAAAAAGTCGATAACTCGACTATCGTCTATGAAAAAAGATCGAAAAGTCGACTTTGTAAATAAAAGTCAAAGTCGGAAAAAGTCTGAAAATCGGAAAAAGTCGAAAAACGTCGGAAAAAGTCGAAAATAGAAAGAAGTCGAAAAAAACTCAAAAAATTGCAACAAATAGAAAAAATATAAATAAAATTTTTTTATTAATAATAATAAATAATAATATAATGTTAAATGGCAACATTATAAATTTACGCGTCTGGCAACTTTATAAATTTTTAACTCTGGTCGGAAAAAGTCGAAAATAGTCGAAAAAAGTCGGAAAGTCGAAAATAGTCGAAAAAAAATTCAAAAGTCGGAAAGTCGACTATTTATAAAATATTAAAAGTCGAAAGTCAAAAAAACCGACTTTTAGTCGATTATTCGAAAGTCGATTTATAGAACCCTACCTACTACAAGGTTGTTTTTGTTCTGCCAGAGATGGAAAAGTTGTATATTTTTTATTAAATAAACTGTTATTTTATCTCTGAAGCAAATTTTAAACATTTTATACACAATTTTGGAAAATTTTGTATTTTATATAGATATATAGAAACTTTTCTCGGTTTTTAAAAATTTCATCATTGGAGTGATAAAATTTCGTATTTTTTCAACTTTTTTAAATTTGTTGAAAATAAAAATGCTATAAAATTTATATTGAAATTTTGAATACTTTAAAGATTTTAATAACTTCTGTCAAATATTATTAAACAAAAAACAAAAATTTTAAATTAAAAATACATTAAAAAACATATAATTTGAGAAAATGTCCCAGAAACCGAATGTCTCAATATTTAGTTCTGCCAAACATTATACCACTTCATCTTCGATCAATGAACTACCCATTACAGCTTTAGAAAGACGTCACACGGTCATTTATTCTCAGGGTCTTATTAAGCCTGAAAATCGTGGCACTATAGAAAGTATAGATAGTATGCCCATAATGATTAAAACTTGTCAACCCATTACAGATTTTGCAGCAACTTGTAAAGAACTTAATATCCCGAATGATAAATTACCCTCACAAGAATGTTATCAAATAGAAACGGCTCAAAAGTGGTTGACCTTAAAGGGTAAGAATGGTAAAATCCATAAGTTTCCTTTAAACACAATTTTGCCCAAAGTACAAATGACAAAACATGTGCCGGCTAAGCAATTGCCACGCGATGTGGAGGTGGATAGAAGAAGAAGAATTTATAATAAAGTACAGTTAGAAAAGGAATTGGAAAGGGAGGGATTAACGAAATTAGAGTTAATGCCTACCGAGGAGCAATATTATTTGCTAACAGAAAATTCATTTAAACATTTTTTGCCTTTAAGTTTTTTTGATGACACGGATTTCGATTGTCATTCACCAGAGGCCTGGTTAAAATTGGGTGAAATCGAAACGGGAGAAATGTATCCCTTACCGGCAAAAGCCTATTTGCCTTTACAGCAAAGTTTATTACAATACGAATGGCAAAATTCGTCTGTATTTAAATATGACGCCGTTTATGGCAAGTGGTCTGTGAGGATTTTAGAGGATGAATGTGTTTATGAGGTGCCGAAAATACAAATCATGTTTTTAGCTGAAAATCCTTTTGATTTCATACGGCGTTTAAAACAGTCCATAGAAAAACGTAATAATGCCGAAACTCTAATAAGTATGCAGTCTTTAGTGGATTGTGTTTTATGTCAGGATATAGCTGCAAAGCGTTTGTATCGCCACAAATTGGTGGACAAGCTAATGGCAGGTATACAATGTGATGCTAAATTCTATGAACAATTAAGGCTGGAAATTTATATATTATATGAACATTTAATGACCAGTTTGGAATTTGAGAAATTTATCAAACTTTTACCTTTAGAATTTCCGAATTTTAAACCTGAGATCATAAGAAACTCCCTACATAAGGCCTTCAACTCTGATTTTGCCGTAGAAGAAAGGAGTAGTATAAAAGCTTTGAAAATAGATATAACGGCAAGAAAAACTAAATTATTGACTTTTTGGCTATTGTATACCTTTAAGGGGTTTGAGGCCTTGATAAATGTTAACACGGAATGTCAATATATCGAGACTTTAAATATGTTTATTGGCAATTTTGCTAAACCTTTAGCCTTATCGGATTTTCTAAAATCCCAGCAGAAACAAACTACTAATATTAGCAATTACTTGAAAACAACATGGCCTTGTAAGCTTTCCAATGGTATAATTTTAGTTTTAAGAGCCTTGGGCAAAGGTTGGCTCGATATTAGCCTAAATAATTGGAAAGTTTTTGAAATCAGTAAAATTTCCCGCTTTATATTACAAGTTAAGTTTCGTATGCAAGAATCTATGCAGGTGTTATTGGAAAAATCTATAGAAAGTTTTACCAATATGTTAAGCGATCCTTGTAAACAGTTTTTGTTGCTTAATTCCCAATATCAATGGTCTAGTGATTTTATAAATACAGAATTTCCCTTTAATAAGCCCATATTTGCTATGGTTTTATCAGTTACCGAGGAAAAAGAAGTTGTTTATTCTACACCTCCCGAGGAGTTTGCTCCGGCTCTTAAGGAATTATTTAAAAAGGGTTTAGAAAAGACCAGTGGTGTTAGGCAAATAGATGCGGAATGTTTAAGTAATCTAAGATTTGCATCAGATTTATATATATTGACGGTGGAATTGGTGGAAGAGTTATATGTAAAATGTAATGATTTGCTGCAAGAGTGTTATTTAAAAGCAATTCTACCCCTAAGATCCTATGCCCATAAATACGATCGTTATATAGAATTCTATCTGCTAAGTGTACCCTCTTATATGTCAGAATATAAGGCCGCCAAAAAATCCTCAATGCAAGTAAAAGCGGATATTTTGGAACATAAACGCAACAAAGAAGAAATGCGTTTAATATTGCCAGCAACAATTAACATAGGTCCCTTTTTGGTTATTGTGGAACCTATGAAACAATATATGATCAAGAAACGTATAGAAATTGTTAAGAAAATTTTCGAATATTATGTGGATCGTATGTTTGATACCAATGAACGTTTATTGGAACGTTGTTTGGAAATGTATCAGAAGATCAATGAAAAACCTCAAAGTATAGAACATTTATATGCAATCAGAGATTTTGCTATAACTATACCCGATTTGGTGGATCAGTTAAGAGCTGATATACAGATAATGTGGTTAGAATATGATATGTTAGATAGTTTCTTATATAATTTACCAGATCATCAGTTCGCTATGAAATGGGAGGTTTATGCTTGGCCAAAAACTATACTAGAACGTTTAACCACATTAAGGGAGGAACAAAAATTGGATATAGAAGATTTTAAGCGTTTACACTTAAGTGAGTGCATTGGTTTTGAGGAACGCTTGGAATCGTTAAATGATGAAATACAACAATTTTCCTTACAATTTAATCCACAAAAAGTAACAGAAGTTGCCGTGGAAGTATGTAATAGTTATAATCTTAAATAAATAAGTTATATTTACATTTTCCAATTTTTAGATCAAAAAAACCTGGAAAGTTATTTTAGATTTGCAAAAACTAGGTGAAATTTTACATTATCGCCAAGAGCTATTCGAATTGGAGGAATTATCTTTAGAATTTCTTAATAGCATCATAAAAGGTTTTCTGCCTTACAAAAATCTTTGGTATGCCTGCCAGGATATGGTTAAACTAGAAGAGGCTACTTTGGGCAATCCTTTGGTTAATATAGAACTCAATGATGTTTATCTTGCCATGGATGCCATACAAAACTCTTTACAGCTATCATTACAAGTCTTTGCAGAAAAGCCGGAAATACAGGAAGTAGCTAAATATTTCCTTAATATACTGGAGCAATTTAAACCCAAATATCAGGCTATTAAAGATTTGAAAAATGAAAATTGGCTCTTTTTACATTGGCAAGAGCTGGCGACACGTTCAGGTTTAGATATTAAATATTCCATGGCTATGAATTTTCAATACTGTATGCGTAAGGGTATAATGGATCATTTGGAATTGGTACATGACATTTCGGAAAAGGCTACTAATGAAGCCGATGCTATACGTAAAGCCTTTGAAGAGGAGGAGAGGCGTAAAGAGGAAGAGCGTTTAGCATTGCTTATGCATAAAGCAATGCGTAAATGTCGTACAGATATTTGTTAAACTGTTGTTTATTGGTAATTAATAAAAAAAAATTGCAAATGTAATAAAAACAAAATACTCACTGAAAATTTAAAATATTGCTGCCGGTCCAGACATGGAAACATTTGATGAGAAAGACTTTTAATTAGGGTTCTATAAATCGACTTTCGAATAATCCAACAATCGACTTTTTGTCGAAAAAAGTCGAAGTCGACTATTTTGTTCTAAAAAAGTCGATAACTCGACTATAGTCTATGAAAAAAGTCGAAAAGTCGACTTTGTAAATAAAAGTCGAAAAAAGTCGTAAAAAAGAGTCGAAAAAAGTCGGAAAGAGTCGAAAAAAGTCGGAAAGTCAAAAAAAGTCGAAAAATCGGAAAGAGTCGAAAAAGTAAAAAAAAACGGTAAAAGTCGAAAAATTCGGAAAAAGTCGAAAATAGTCGAAAAAATTGGAAAATAGTCGAAAAAAGTCGGAAAAAGTCGAAAGAAAGAAGTCGGAAAAACTCAAAAAATTGCAACAAATAGAAAAAATATAAATAAATTTTTTTAATCGACTTTTAGTTAAATGAAAAAAGTCGAAAAGTCGTAAAAAGTAGAAAAAAGTCGAAAAGTCGAAAAAAATCGGAAAAAGTCGAAAATAGTCGGAAAAAGTCGAAAATAGTCGGAAAAAGTCGAAAATAGAAAGAAGTCGAAAAAACTCAAAAAATTGCAACAAATAGAAAAAATATAATTTTTTTTTAATCGACTTTTAATTAAATGAAAAAAGTCGAAAAATCGACTTTTAACTAAATGCAAAAAGTCGACTTTTCAAAAAAAGTCGAAAAAAGTCGAAAAGTCGGAAAAAGTCGAAAAGACGGAAAAAGTCGACAATTTATCAAATATTAAAAGTCGAAAAATCGACTTTTAATTAAATGAAAAAAGTCGAAAAATGTCGACTTTTTCCGACTTTTCGACTTTTTCCGACTTTTTTCGACTCTTTCCGACTTTTCGACTTTCCGACTTTAGGACTTTTTTTGACTTTTATTTACAAAGTCGACTTTTCGACTTTTTTTATAGACGGTAGTTATCGACTTTTTTGGAACAAAATAGTCGACTTCGACTTTTCGACAAAAAGTCGATTGTTCGATTATTCGAATGTCGATTTATAGAAGCCTACCTTCCCTACAAGAAATGTATGACCGAAACTAATACATACAAAATGATTTTACTAACACACTTGCAACATTTTTCTTTATAAATTGCTAAAAAAAAGTAGTTAATGGATAATTCCATCAATAATGACGGTCAAATGACCGGTAAAATGACTGTTGATGTACTCAATGTGTGATAAAGGGTTTCATTTGCATATGAA